>NC_134827.1:48609894-48632427 GCF_004210375.1 Tachypleus tridentatus | reverse complement strand
AACCATAATAATAACTACATGAACTTATTACACCATGCTACATAATGTTACCTACCTACTATTAAACACCCAACATAATAATAACTACAGGAACTTATTACACCATGCTACATAAAGTTACCTACCATAAAACCACACCTACACAATAATAATAACTACAGGAACTTATTACACCATGCTACATAAAGTTAACCTACTATTAAACCAACTACACAACAATAATAATAACTACAGAACCATTACACCATGCTACATAAAGTTACCTACTATTAAACCACCTACACAACAATAATAATAACTACACAGGAACTTTAACACATCACAGCTACAAAAATGTTACCTACTATGAAACTACATAAACCATATAACAATAATAATAACTACAGGAACATATTACATGACGCTAAGCACATAAAGTTACCTACCACAAACCACACCTACCCAACTACACACAATAACAACTAAAGGAACTTATTACACCATGCTACATAATGATACCTACTATTAAATTAACTATACAACCATATTAACTACAGGAACTATTACACCATGCTATATTATGTTACCCATTAAACTTAACAACATTAAATCTAAAATGTAAGCACAACTACAGGAACTTACTCTGCACCATGCTACATAAAGTTACCTTCTAATTAACTCACATTTACACAACAATAATAATAACTACAGGGAACCAATTATACCATGCTACATAAAGATATTCTACTATTAAACCACTTTAACACACACCCATAATAACAACTACAGGAACTTATTACACCATGTTACATAAAGATACCTACTATTAAACCACCTACCAACAATTGCTATAATAATAACTACAAGAGCACAAATGACAACTTTACTCATATATACGCACACCTACGACAAACTATATAAACACAACTATAATAATAACTAGAGGAACTTATCACACCCTGTGCTACATGAGGTTACCTGCTATTAAACCACCTACACAACCATAATAATAACTATAGGATCATATTACATTACGCTACATAATGTTATCTACTATTAAACCACCTACTAAACAACAATAATAAAATTTAACACACTAGTAAATTATTACACGATGCTACATAAAGTTACCTACTATTAAACTAAATATACAACCATAATAATAACTACAGGAAATTATTACATGATGCTACTATAAAGTTACATACTATTAAACAAACTACACACAACGATTATAATAACTACAGGAAATTATTACACCCATGATAAAGTTATTTACTATTAAACCACCAACACAACCATAATAATAACTACAGGAACTTATTACACCATGCTACATAATGTTACCTACTATTAAACCACCTACACAACCATAAGAATAAGTAGTAAAACTTAACATACCATGTTAACATAAAGTTACCTACTATTAAACCACCTACACAACCATAATAATAATATAGAGGAACTTAACACACCATGCTACCAATGTAACCTACTATTAAACCAACCTACAATAACTACATTAATAACTACAGAACTTATTACACGATGCTACATAAAGTTACCTACTACTAAACCTAACAACCACATAACTCTAATAACAAGTACACAGTAACTTATTACACCATACATAATGTTACCTACTATTAAATCACCCACACAAACTATAATAACAACTACAAAAACTTATTACATGATGCTACATAAAAGTTACCTACTATTAAACAAACTACAACGAAAATAATAACAATTACAGGAACTTATTACAATATGCTACATAAAGTTACATACTACTAAACTACCTACACAACCATAATAATAACTGAAGGAACTTATTACACCATGCTACATAAAGATACCTACTATTAAACCAACTACACAACCATAATATATTAACTACAGGAACTTATTACACGATGCTACATAAAATTACCTATTATTAACCTAACTACACACAACAAATAACAACTACAGGAACTTATTCCACCATGCTGCTATAAAGTTACCTACTATTAAACCACCACCCAACTACTACGAACAACTAAAGGAACTTATTACACCATGCTATAATGATACCTACTATTAAACCAACTATACAACCATAATAATAACTACAGGAACTTATATTACACCATGCCAAAGTTACCTCATTATTAAACTAACTCATACAACTATTAATAACTACAGGAACTTATTCCACCATGCTACATAAAAGTTACCTACTATTAAACCACCTACCCAACCATATATAACTAAAGGAACTTATTACACCATGCTGCTTAAAGTTACCTACTATTAAACCACCTACACAGGAACTATAATAATAACTACAGGAACTTGTTACACCATGCTACATCATGTTACCTTCCAATTAACCACCTACACAACAATAATAATAACTACAGGAACTTATTACACCATGCTACATAAAGGTTACCTACTATTAAACAACTTACAGGAACCATAATAATAACTACAGGAACGTATTACACGATGCTACATATTGTAAAATTCTAATAAACAATCTACTCAACTATAATAATAACTACAGGAACTTATGACACCATGCTACATAAAGATACCTACTATTAAACTAACTACACAACGATTATAACAACTACAGGAACATATTACACCATGCTCTATAAAGTTACCTACCAATAAACCACCTACACAACCATAATAATAAATGAGAGATTAACGCACCATGCTGCAAAATGTTACCTACTATTAAACCAACTATACAACAATAATAATAACTACAGGAACATATTACATGATGCTACATAAAGTTACCTACTATTAAACTAACTACACAACGATAATAACAACTACAGAAACGTATTACACCATGCTGCTTAAAGTTACCCACTACTAAATCACCTACACAACCATAATAATAACTACAGGAACTTATTACACCATGCTACATAATGATACCTACTATTAAACTAACTATGCAACCATAATATTAATTACAGGAACTTATTACACGATGCTACATAAAGGTTAGCTATTATTAAACTAACAACACAACTACAATAACAACTACAGGAATATATTCCACCATGCTGCACATAAAGTTACCTACTATTAAACCACCTACACAACAATAATAATAACTACAGGAACTTATTACACCATGTTACATAAAGTTACTTACTATTAAACAACATACACAACGATAAAAATAACTAGACGAGACATAACACGCCATGCTACACAATGTTACCTACTATTAAACCACCTACACAACCATAATAACAACTACAGGAACGTATTACACCATGCTACTTATTGTTAAATTCTAATAAACAACCTACACAACCATAATAATAACTACAGGAACTTATTACACCATGCTACATAATGATACCTACTAGTAAACCACATACTCAACTATAATAATAACTACAGGGACAAATGACACCATACTATATAAAGTTACCTACTAATAAAACCACCTACACAACCATAATAACAACTACAGGAACATATTACACCATGCTACATAGTGTTACCTACGATTAAACCACCTACACAACAATAATAATAACTAGATGAATTTAATACACCATGCTACATAATGTTACCTACTATTAAACCATCTACACACCATGATAATAACTAGAGGAACTTATTACACCATGCTACATAAATTTACCTACTATTAAACCATCATCTACACAACCATAATAATAACTACAGGAACATATTACACCATGCTACATAATGTTACCTAAGATTAAACCACCTACACAACAATAATAATAACTAGATGGATTTAACACACCATGCTACATAACGTTACCTACTATTAAACCATCTACACACCATGGTAATAATTAGAGGAACTTATTACACCATGCTACATAAGTTTTACCTACTAATAAAACCATCTACACAACCATAATAATAACCACAGTAAATTATTACACCATGCTACATAATGTTACCTACTATTAAACTAACTATACAACCATAATAATAACTACAGGAAATTATTACACCATGCTACATAATATTACCTTCTATTAAACAACCTACACAACAAAAATAATAACTAAAGAAACTTATTACACCATGCTACATGTGATGATACCTACTATTAAACCACCTACACAACAATAATAATAACTACAGGAACTTATTACACCATGTTACATAAAGGTTACTTACTATTAAACAACATACACAACGATAAAATAACTAGACGAACATAACACGCCATGCTACACAATGTTACCTACAATTAAAACCACCTACACAACCATAAATAACAAGTACAGGACCCTATTACACCATGCTACATATTGTTAAATTCTAATAAACAATCCTACTCAACTATAATAATAACTACAGGAACTTATGACACCATGCTGCATAAAGATACCAACTATAAAACCATCTACACAACCATAATAATAACCACAGTAAATTATTACACCATGCTACATAATGTTACCTACTATTAAACAAAGACTACACAACGATATAATAACAACTACAGGAACTTATTACACCATGCTACATAATGTTACTACTACTAACTACCCACACAACCATAATAATAACTACAGGACTCATTACACAATGCTACATAATGTTACTTTGCTATTAAACAATCTACCCAGTTACAGGAACTTATTACACCATGCTACATAAGGAGACACCTACTATAAACTAACTATACAACCATAATAATAACTACAGGAATTATTACACCATGCTATATTATGTTGCCTACTATTAAACAACCTACCAACTACAATAACAACTAAAGGAACTTATTACACCATGCTACATAGTGATACCTACTATTAAACTAACTATACAACCTTAATATTAACTACAGGAACTTATTACACGATGCTACATAATGTTACCTACTTTTAAACCACCTACACAACAATAATAATAGCTACAGGAACTTATTACACGATGCTACATAAAGTTACATACTATTAAACAAACTACGCAACGATAATAACAACTACATGAGCTTATTACACCATGTTACATAATGTTACCTACTATTAAACCACCTACTCAACTACAATAATAACTACAGGGACTAATTACTCGATGCTACATAAAGTTACCTACTATTAAACCACCTACACAACAATAATAACTACAGGAACTTAACACACCATGCTACATAAAGTTACCTACTATTAAACTAACTACACAACAATAATAACAACTACAGAAACTTATTACACCATGCTACATAAAGTTATTTACTACTAAACCACCTACACACAATAATAATAAATACAGGAACTTAACACACCATGCTACAAAATGTTACCTACTATGAAACTAACTATATAACAATAATAATAACTACAGGAATATATTACATGACGCTACATAAAGTAAAATACTATTAAACCACCTACCCAACTACAATAACAACTAAAGGAACTTATTACACCATGCTACATAATGATACCTACTATTAAATTAACTATACAACCATAATATTAACTACAGGAACTTATTACACCATGCTATATTATGTTACCATTATTAACTAACTACACAACTACAATAACAACTACAGGAACTTACTGCACCATGGTACATAAAGTTACCTTCTAATTAACCACCTACACAACAATAATAATAACTACAGGAACTAATTACACCATGCTACATAAAGTTATCTACTATTAAACCACTTACACACCCATAATAATAACTACAGGAACTTATTACACCATGTTACATAAAGATACCTACTATTAAACCACATACTCAACTATAATAATAACTACAAGAGCAAATGACACCTTACTATATAATGTTACCTACGATTAAATCACCTACACAACCATAATAATAACTAGAGGAACTTATCACACCCTGCTACATGAGGTTACCTGCTATTAAACCACCTACACAACCATAATAATAACTATGGGATCTTATTACACCACGCTACATAATGTTATCTACTATTAAACCACCTACTAAACTACAATAATAACCACAGTAAATTATTACACGATGCTACATAAAGTTACCTACTATTAAACTAACTATACAACCATAATAATAACTACAGGAAATTATTACATGATGCTACTTAAAGTTACATACTATTAAACAAACTACACAACGATTATAACAACTACAGGAACTTATTACACGATGCTGCATTATAACACCTACTATTAAACTAACTATACAACCATAATAATAACTACAGGAACTTATTACACCATGCTACATAATGTTACCTACTATTAAACAACCTACACAACCATAATAATAACTACAGGAACTTATTACACCATGCTATATTATGTTACCTACTATTAAACCACCTACCCAACTACAATAACAACTAAAGGAACTTATTACACCATGCTACATAATGATACCTACTATTAAACTAACTATACAACCATAATATTAACTACAGGAACTTATTACACGATGCTACATAAAGGTTACCTATTATTAAACTAACTACACAACTACAATAACAACTACAGGAACTTACTGCACCATGCTACATAAAGTTATCTTCTAATTATCCACCTACACAACCATAATAATAACTACAGGAACTTATTACACCATGTTACATAAGTTTACTTACTATTAAACCACATACACAACGATAAAATAACTAGACGAACATAACACACCATGCTACTACACAATGTTACCTACTATTAAACCACCTACACAACCATAATAACAACTACAGGAACTTATGACACCATGCTACATAAAGATACCTACTATTAAACTAACTACACAACGATTATAACAACTACAGGAACATATTACACCATGCTATATAAAGTTACCTACCAATAAACCACCTACACAACCATAATAATAACTAGATGAATTTAACACACGATGCTACATAATGTTATCTACTATTAAACTAACTATACAACCATAATAATAACTACAGGAAATTATTACATGATGCTACATAATGTTACCAATTATTATACTAACTATACAACCATAATAATAACTACAGAAACTTATTACACGATGCTACATAAATTTACCTACTATTAAACCACTTACACAACAATAATAATAACTACAGAAACTTATTACACCATGTTACATAAAGTTACTTACTATTAAACAACATACACAACGATAAAAATAACTAGACGAACATAACACGCCATGCTACACAATGTTACCTACAATTAAACCACCTACACAACCATAATAACAAGTACAGGAACCTATTACACCATGCTACATATTGTTAAATTCTAATAAACAACCTACTCAACTATAATAATAACTACAGGAACTTATGACACCATGCTACATAAAGATACCAACTATAAAACCATCTACACAACCATAATAATAACCACAGTAAATTATTACACCATGCTACATAATGTTACCTACTATTAAACTAACTATACAACCATAATAATAACCACAGTAAATTATTACACCATGCTACATAATGTTACCTACTATTAAACAAACTACACAACGATAATAACAACTACAGGAACTTATTACACCATGCTACATAATGTTATCTACTACTAAACTACCCACACAACCATAATAATAACTACAGGAACTCATTACACAATGCTACATAATGTTATTTACTATTAAACAATCTACCCAATTACAGGAACTTATTACACCATGCTACATAAAGACACCTACTATAAACTAACTATACAACCATAATAATAACTACAGGAAATTATTACACCATGCTATATTATGTTACCTACTATTAAACAACCTACCCAACTACAATAACAACTAAAGGAACTTATTACACCATGCTACATAATGATACCTACTATTAAACTAACTATACAACCTTAATATTAACTACAGGAACTTATTACACGATGCTACATAATGTTACCTACTTTTAAACCACCTACACAACAATAATAATAGCTACAGGAACTTATTACACGATGCTACATAAAGTTACATACTATTAAACAAACTACGCAACGATAATAACAACTACATGAGCTTATTACACCATGTTACATAATGTTACCTACTATTAAACCACCTACTCAACTACAATAATAACTACAGGAACTTATTACACGATGCTACATAAAGTTACCTACTATTAAACCACCTACACAATAATAATAATAACTACAGGAACTTATTACACGATGCTACATAAAGTTACCTACTATTAAACTAACTACACAACAATAATAACAACTACAGAAACTTATTACACCATGCTACATAAAGTTATTTACTACTAAACCACCTACACAACAATAATAATAACTACAGGAACTTAACACACCATGCTACAAAATGTTACCTACTATGAAACTAACTATATAACAATAATAATAACTACAGGAACATATTACATGACGCTACATAAAGTTACCTACTATTAAACCACCTACCCAACTACAATAACAACTAAAGGAACTTATTACACCATGCTACATAATGATACCTACTATTAAATTAACTATACAACCATAATATTAACTACAGGAACTTATTACACCATGCTATATTATGTTACCCATTATTAAACTAACTACACAACTACAATAACAACTACAGGAACTTACTGCACCATGGTACATAAAGTTACCTTCTAATTAACCACCTACACAACAATAATAATAACTACAGGAACTAATTACACCATGCTACATAAAGTTATCTACTATTAAACCACTTACACACCCATAATAATAACTACAGGAACTTATTACACCATGTTACATAAAGATACCTACTATTAAACCACATACTCAACTATAATAATAACTACAAGAGCAAATGACACCTTACTATATAATGCAACCTACGATTAAATCACCTACACAACCATAATAATAACTAGAGGAACTTATCACACCCTGCTACATGAGGTTACCTGCTATTAAACCACCTACACAACCATAATAATAACTATAGGATCTTATTACACCACGCTACATAATGTTATCTACTATTAAACCACCTACTAAACTACAATAATAACCACAGTAAATTATTACACGATGCTACATAAAGTTACCTACTATTAAACTAACTATACAACCATAATAATAACTACAGGAAATTATTACATGATGCTACTTAAAGTTACATACTATTAAACAAACTACACAACGATTATAACAACTACAGGAACTTATTACACGATGCTACATTATAACACCTACTAGTAAACTAACTATACAACCATAATAATAACTACAGGAACTTATTACACCATGCTATATTATGTTACCTACTATTAAACCACCTACCCAACTACAATAACAACTAAAGGAACTTATTACACCATGCTACATAATGATACCTACTATTAAACTAACTATACAACCATAATATTAACTACAGGAACTTATTACACGATGCTACATAAAGTTACCTATTATTAAACTAACTACACAACTACAATAACAACTACAGGAACTTACTGCACCATGCTACATAAAGTTATCTTCTAATTATCCACCTACACAACCATAATAATAACTACAGGAACTTATTACACCATGTTACATAAGTTTACTTACTATTAAACCACATACACAACGATAAAAATAACTAGACGAACATAACACGCCAAGCTACACAATGTTACCTACTATTAAACCACCTACACAACCATAATAACAACTACAGGAACTTATGACACCATGCTACATAATGATACCTACTATTAAACTAACTACACAACGATTATAACAACTACAGGAACATATTACACCATGCTATATAAAGTTACCTACCAATAAACCACCTACACAACCATAATAATAACTAGATGAATTTAACACACGATGCTACATAATGTTATCTACTATTAAACTAACTATACAACCATAATAAAAACTACAGGAAATTATTACATGATGCTACATAATGTTACCAATTATTATACTAACTATACAACCATAATAATAACTACAGAAACTTATTACACGATGCTACATAAATTTACCTACTATTAAACCACTTACACAACAATAATAATAACTACAGAAACTTATTACACCATGTTACATGAAGTTACTTGCTATTAAACCACCTATACAACCATAATAATAACTAGATGAATTTAACACACCATGCTACACAATGTTACCTACTATTAAACCACCTACACAATCATAATAACAACTACAGGAACTTATTACACCATGCTACATAATGTTAGTTACTATTAAACCACCTACCCAACTACAATAATAGCTACGGGAACTAATTAAACGAGGCTGCATAAAGTTACCTACTAGTAAACTAACTACACAACCATAATAATAACTACAGGAACTTATTACACCATGCTATATTATGTTACCTACTATTAAACAACCTACCCAACTACAATAACAACTAAAGGAACTTATTACACCATGCTACATAATGATACCTACTATTAAACTAACTATACAACCTTAATATTAACTACAGGAACTTATTACACGATGCTACATAATGTTACCTACTTTTAAACCACCTACACAACAATAATAATAGCTACAGGAACTTATTACACGATGCTACATAAAGTTACATACTATTAAACAAACTACGCAACGATAATAACAACTACATGAGCTTATTACACCATGTTACATAATGTTACCTACTATTAAACCACCTACTCAACTACAATAATAACTACAGGGACTAATTACTCGATGCTACATAAAGTTACCTACTATTAAACCACCTACACAATAATAATAATAACTACAGGAACTTAACACACCATGCTACATAAAGTTACCTACTATTAAACTAACTACACAACAATAATAACAACTACAGAAACTTATTACACCATGCTACATAAAGTTATTTACTACTAAACCACCTACACAACAATAATAATAACTACAGGAACTTAACACACCATGCTACAAAATGTTACCTACTATGAAACTAACTATATAACAATAATAATAACTACAGGAACATATTACATGACGCTACATAAAGTTACCTACTATTAAACCACCTACCCAACTACAATAACAACTAAAGGAACTTATTACACCATGCTACATAATGATACCTACTATTAAATTAACTATACAACCATAATATTAACTACAGGAACTTATTACACCATGCTATATTATGTTACCCATTATTAAACTAACTACACAACTACAATAACAACTACAGGAAGTTACTGCACCATGGTACATAAAGTTACCTTCTAATTAACCACCTACACAACAATAATAATAACTACAGGAACTAATTACACCATGCTACATAAAGTTATCTACTATTAAACCACTTACACACCCATAATAATAACTACAGGAACTTATTACACCATGTTACATAAAGATACCTACTATTAAACCACATACTCAACTATAATAATAACTACAAGAGCAAATGACACCTTACTATATAATGTTACCTACGATTAAATCACCTACACAACCATAATAATAACTAGAGGAACTTATCACACCCTGCTACATGAGGTTACCTGCTATTAAACCACCTACACAACCATAATAATAACTATAGGATCTTATTACACCACGCTACATAATGTTATCTACTATTAAACCACCTACTAAACTACAATAATAACCACAGTAAATTATTACACGATGCTACATTAAGTTACCTACTATTAAACTAACTATACAACCATAATAATAACTACAGGAAATTATTACATGATGCTACTTAAAGTTACATACTATTAAACAAACTACACAACGATTATAACAACTACAGGAACTTATTACACGATGCTACATTATAACACCTACTAGTAAACTAACTATACAACCATAATAATAACTACAGGAACTTATTACACCATGCTACATAATGTTACCTTCTATTAAACAACCTACACAACCATAATAATAACTACAGGAACTTATTACACCATGCTATATTATGTTACCTACTATTAAACCACCTACCCAACTACAATAACAACTAAAGGAACTTATTACACCATGCTACATAATGATACCTACTATTAAACTAACTATACAACCATAATATTAACTACAGGAACTTATTACACGATGCTACATAAAGTTATTTATTATTAAACTAACTACACAACTACAATAACAACTACAGGAACTTACTGCACCATGCTACATAAAGTTATCTTCTAATTATCCACCTACACAACCATAATAATAACTACAGGAACTTATTACACCATGTTACATAAGTTTGCTTACTATTAAACCACATACACAACGATAAAAATAACTAGACGAACATAACACGCCAAGCTACACAATGTTACCTACTATTAAACCACCTACACAACCATAATAACAACTACAGGAACTTATGACACCATGCTACATAAAGATACCTACTATTAAACTAACTACACAACGATTATAACAACTACAGGAACATATTACACCATGCTATATAAAGTTACCTACCAATAAACCACCTACACAACCATAATAATAACTAGATGAATTTAACACACGATGCTACATAATGTTATCTACTATTAAACTAACTATACAACCATAATAATAACTACAGGAAATTATTACATGATGCTACATAATGTTACCAATTATTATATTAACTATACAACCATAATAATAACTACAGAAACTTATTACACGATGCTACATAAATTTACCTACTATTAAACCACTTACACAACAATAATAATAACTACAGAAACTTATTACACCATGTTACATGAAGTTACTTGCTATTAAACCACCTATACAACCATAATAAGAACTAGATGAATTTAACACACCATGCTACACAATGTTACCTACTATTAAACCACCTACACAATCATAATAACAACTACAGGAACTTATTACACCATGCTACATAATGTTAGTTACTATTAAACCACCTACCCAACTACAATAATAGCTACGGGAACTAATTAAACGAGGCTGCATAAAGTTACCTACTAGTAAACTAACTACACAACTATCATAACAACTACAGAAATTTATTACACCATGCTACATAATGTTACCTGCTATTAAACCACCTACCCAACTACAATAAGAACTAGAGGAACTTATGACACCATGCTACATAAAGATACCTACTACTAAACTAACTACACAACGAATATAACAATTGCAGGAACTTATTACACCATGCTATATAAAATTACATACTACTAAACTACCTATACAACAATAATAATAACTACAGGAACTTATTACACCATGCTACACAATGTTACCTACTATTAAACCACCTACTCAACCATAATAATAACTACAGGAACTTATTACACCATGCGACATAATGTTACCTATTACTAAACCACCTACACGACCATAATAATAACTACAGTAACTTATTACACCATGCTACATAAAGTTACCTACTATTAAACCACCTACTCAACCATAATAACAACTACAGGAACTTATTACACCATGCTACATAAAATTACCTACTATTAAACTAACTACACAACGATAATGACAACTAGAGGAACTTATTACACCATGCTACATTAAGTTACCTACTATTAAACCACCTACAAAACTATAATAATAAGTGGTATATTGTTGAATATCGAGTATTGTAAACAAAGTGTAAGTGGTATGTTGTTGTATATCGAGAATTGTAAACAAAGTGTAAGTGGTATGTTGTTGTATATCAAGTTTTGTAAACAAAGTGTAAGTGGTATGTTGTTGTATATCAAGTTTTGTAAACAAAGTGTAAGTGGTATGTTGTTGTATATCGCGTTTTGTAAACAAAGTGTAAGTGGTATGTTGTTGTATATCGAGTTTTGTTAACAAAGTGTATGTGGTATGTTGTTGAATATCGAGTTTTGTAAACAAAGTGTAAGTGGTATGTTGTTGTATATCCCAGACTAACTTCTCAAGTCACTGTGAGTTTTTTTTTAACCTTTTCTCCGGTCTTCTCAACACGTAGTGTTAACAGTTGGGTTGCTAAGTGGTCTAATTTTTGTCTTCATAATTTATCGGTAACAATAGATGATATTTTTAATTAATTATTGAGAGTTTCGGTTCGTTGTAACATTCAGTCACATAACCATGGCGACAGACTGAGAGAATGGCCCTATTTTTATTAAATAATTGCTCATTATTTATGTATTATACGTATCGATGTAAGTGAGGCTATTTTAGTTTTGTTTCAAACGTTCCGTTTATTTGTTTAGTTTGATAAATATTTAATTTTTTTCTCCTAATTCAGTCTCTCTCTCTAATTGTCCCTTCCCTCCAATACCCTGAAGACTAGACCGTACCTGAATTGATATATAAATTGTGTTCGTTCAAATTTACAAGTGGCTTTATTATAATCTCCTAGTAAGTCACGTGACAGCTCGAACTAACCTCGTGCAGCGTTAATGAACAAGTAGTGACTCTATTTCTGTGAAAAAGAGAAACATTAGTTTTACGAGAATGAATACATATTGGTGTTAGAGTCTATACTATCAATATTATTTTACTGTACCGTTATCGTGAACAAGGAATAAATATCTAACAAGTAACTGCATATGATTTCATCATTCGCCTGGAGAACCACTTGCACTAATCAGCTGACATTTAGAACAAAACACCAATCAATATTTTATGAATGTATCGCTTAAACAAAATAAGCTAATTTCTCTAAATGAAAGTGTCTACCCCAAGTACCTGCTCGCTAAAACTAAAAGCTTGTGACTCTAAAATCCGGGTTTTGATACCCGACGTTACCAAACTTCAGATAAGCCTCTTTGTAGCTTTACACTTGACAACAACAACAACAAAAGACAAAGAAAACTGATTGTCGCTGACAGGAACATGTTATCAGTGGAAAAATCAAACAACTGACTCTGACTAGGACTAACTATGCTCTCTCACCACCACCAAAATAAAAACTGGTCTGGACCTGTTGCTTCTTTATGGTGGATTAACGTGAGCACGTGTATTTAAGTGGTTTAGGTTTCACTTTTAATTTTTTTAAAGAAAAGGAATCATTATGAATCACTCTCTTTATTAGCCAGAGATCCTGGGTTCATGCGGTAAGTCTACGGATTTACAACGCTAAAATCAGGAGTTCGATTCCCCTCGGTGGACTTAGCAGATAGCCCGATGTGACTTTGCTGTAAGGAAACACATACACACTCATGGGTAATTAGTGAGTTTTTAACGTTGCTACCAGCGTCATCTGACGTTACGTTTGCGAAATACTAACGTTGCTCCAATATTACCTTATATTAAGTTCATGAAATATATCGTTGTACTAATGTTATGTTACACAAGTTCATGAAACCTGAGATTGTTACTAAAGTTGCCTTACATTACGTTCATGAAATATGACATTGTTATTAATTTACGTATTTGATAATGTTACCTTTGATTTACGAACAAAATCAAACGTACATAGGAATGTTTACAATAAACCCTTGTTCAACATCAGACCTGTTCCCTGTGTCTTCAAAACGATTTTGTATATTTGATAAATACTTCAATAACTAATTTCCCTGTTTTTTATCATCTCTTCGTATTTTAAAATCTATAACAGAGAAAGGCACAATTCTATTACCCCGTCCATTTCTCTCTGGACAAAAGTTTCGTACAATTCTATCACATAAATCTTTCCTTTTCATAACCACGATAAAATGGTTTATATAAATATAGTTGTGACGTAAGACATGTCAAAGGATGTCATCTCATAACTATGGAAAATAAGTTATGTTTCACGTATCTCAGAACGGCTGGTGTGGAAAATAAATTATGTTTCACGTATCTCAGAACGGCTGGTGTGGAAAATAAATTATGTTTCACGTATCTCAGAACGGCTGGTATGGAAAATAAATTATGTTTCACGTATCTCAGAACGGCTGGTATGGACATTAACACTTTTGTTAATAAGTAGACAACAACTTTGGACCTTCCTAGGTCATCTTGAGGTTAAACTTATCAATAAAGGTGTTAATACCAACACCAGCCGTTCTGAGATACAATTTTGTTTGAACTGTGTTACCCCTCATCATGAATTAGTTTCAAATATAATTCACAAACTGTGATGATTTATAACACAGCATACAAATACCAACACCATTCTTAACACAGAATACAAATACAAACACCATTCTGTAGATTGTATTTTCCTTCTTATGTTATTAAAATATCTTGTTTCATTATGTCATTAGAATATCTAGTTTCATGATATCATTAGAGTATGTAGTTTGATAATGTTATTAGAATAACTTGTTTTGAGATGTCATTAGAGAACTATGATAGTTATATTGTCCCTAATATTAGCTATACCAAGAACTATGATAGTTGAAATGTTATATTAACAATACTAAGAACTATGACAGACATATTGTTCCTTATATTAACAATACCAAGAACTAAGATAGTTATATTAACAATATGAAAAACTATGATAGTTATATTGTTATATTAACAATATGAAGAACTATGAGTTACATTGTTATATTAACAATATAAAGAACTATGAGTTATATTGTTATATTAACAATATAAAGAACTATGATAGTTATATTGTTATATTAACTACATCAAGAACTATGATAGTTATATTGTTATATTAACAATATGAAGAACTATGATAGTTATATTGTTATATTAACAATATAAAGAACTATGAGTTATATTGTTATATTAACAATATAAAGAACTATGATAGTTATATTGTTATATTGACAATATGAAGAACTATGATAGTTATATTGTTATATTAACAATATGAAGCACTATGATAGTTATATTGTTATATTAACAATATCAAGAACTATGATAGTTATATTGTAATATTGACAATATCAAGAACTATGATAGCTATATTGTTATATTAACAATATCATAATTCTTTATGTAGTTAATATAACAATATAACTATCATTGTTCTTGATATTGTTAATATAACAATATAACTATCATAGTTCTTTATATTGTTAATATAACAATAAAACTATCATAGTTCTTTATATTGTCAATATAACAATATAACTATCATAGTTCTTCATATTGTTAATATAACAATATAACTATCATAGTTCTTGATGTAGTTAATATAACAATATAACTATCATAGTTCTTGATGTAGTTAATATAACAATATAACTATCATAGTTCTTCATATTGTTAATATAACAATATAACTATCATAGTTCTTGATATTGTCAATATAACAATATAACTATCATAGTTCTTCATATTGTCAATATAACAATATAACTATCATAGTTCTTGATGTAGTTAATATAACAATATAACTATCATAGTTCTTGAGGTAGTTAATATAACAATATAACTCTCATAGTTCTTGATGTAGTTAATATAACAATATAACTATCATAGTTCTTGATGTAGTTAATATAACAATATAACTATATCATAGTTCTTGATGTAGTTAATATAACAATATAACTATCATAGTTCTTGATGTAGTTAATATAACAATATAACTATCATAGTTCTTGATGTAGTTAATATAACAATATAACAATCATAGTTCTTGATATTGTCAATATAACAATATAACTATCATAGTTCTTGATATTGTCAATATAACAATATAACTATCATAGTTCTTCATATTGTCAATATAACAATATAACTATCATAGTTCTTCATATTGTCAATATAACAATAAAACTATCATAGTTCTTTATATTGTTAATATAACAATATAACTCTCATAGTTCTTGATGTAGTTAATATAACAATATAACTATCATAGTTCTTGATGTAGTTAATATAACAATATAACTATCATAGTTCTTGATGTAGTTAATATAACAATATAACTATCATAGTTCTTGATGTAGTTAATATAACAATATAACTATCATAGTTCTTGATGTAGTTAATATAACAATATAACAATCATAGTTCTTGATATTGTCAATATAACAATATAACTATCATAGTTCTTCATATTGTCAATATAACAATATAACTATCATAGTTCTTGATATTGTCAATATAACAGTATAACTATCATAGTTCTTCATATTGTCAATATAACAATAAAACTATCATAGTTCTTTATATTGTTAATATAACAATATAGCTATCATAGTTCTTGATATTGTTAATATAACAATATAACTATCATAGTTCTTTATATTGTTAATATAACAATAAAACTATCATAGTTCTTTATATTGTCAATATAACAATATAACTATCATAGTTCTTCATATTGTTAATATAACAATATAACTATCATAGTTCTTGATGTAGTTAATATAACAATATAACTATCATAGTTCTTGATGTAGTTAATATAACAATATAACTATCATAGTTCTTCATATTGTTAATATAACAATATAACTATCATAGTTCTTGATATTGTCAATATAACAATATAACTATCATAGTTCTTCATATTGTCAATATAACAATATAACTATCATAGTTCTTGATGTAGTTAATATAACAATATAACTATCATAGTTCTTGATGTAGTTAATATAACAATATAACTCTCATAGTTCTTGATGTAGTTAATATAACAATATAACAATCATAGTTCTTGATATTGTCAATATAACAATATAACTATCATAGTTCTTGATATTGTCAATATAACAATATAACTATCATAGTTCTTCATATTGTCAATATAACAATATAACTATCATAGTTCTTCATATTGTCAATATAACAATAAAACTATCATAGTTCTTTATATTGTTAATATAACAATATAACTCTCATAGTTCTTGATGTAGTTAATATAACAATATAACTATCATAGTTCTTGATGTAGTTAATATAACAATATAACTATCATAGTTCTTGATGTAGTTAATATAACAATATAACTATCATAGTTCTTGATGTAGTTAATATAACAATATAACTATCATAGTTCTTGATGTAGTTAATATAACAATATAACAATCATAGTTCTTGATATTGTCAATATAACAATATAACTATCATAGTTCTTCATATTGTCAATATAACAATATAACTATCATAGTTCTTGATATTGTCAATATAACAGTATAACTATCATAGTTCTTCATATTGTCAATATAACAATAAAACTATCATAGTTCTTTATATTGTTAATATAACAATATAGCTATCATAGTTCTTGATATTGTTAATATAACAATATAACTATCATAGTTCTTTATATTGTTAATATAACAATAAATAACTATCATAGTTCTTTATATAACAACAATGTCAATATAACAATATAACTATCATAGTTCTTCATATTGTTAATATAACAATATAAAGCTATCATAGTTCTTGATGTAGTTAATATAACAATATAACTATCATAGTTCTTGATGTAGTTAATATAACAATATAACTATCATAGTTCTTCATATTGTTAATATAACAATATAACTATCATAGTTCTTGATATTGTCAATATAACAATATAACTATCATAGTTCTTCATATTGTCAATATAACAATATAACTATCATAGTTCTTGATGTTGTTAATATAACAATATAACTATCATAGTTCTTGATGTAGTTAATATAACAATATAACTATCATAGTTCTTGATGTGAGTTAATATAACAATATAACTATCATAGTTCTTGATGTAGTTAATATAACAATATAACTATCATAGTTCTTGATGTAGTTAATATAACAATATAACTATCATAGTTCTTGATGTAGTTAATATAACAATATAACTATCATAGTTCTTGATGTAGTTAATATAACAATATAACTATCATAGTTCTTGATATTGTCAATATAACAATATAACTATCATAGTTCTTGATATTGTCAATATAACAATATAACTATCATAGTTCTTCATATTGTCAATATAACAATATTGATAGCAACTATCATAGTTCTTCATATTGTCAATATAACAATAAAACTATCATAGTTCTTTATATTGTTAATATAACAATATAACTATCATAGTTCTTGATGTAGTTAATATAACAATATAACTATCATAGTTCTTTGATATAGTTAATATAACAATATAACTATCATAGTTCTTGATGTAGTTAATATAACAATATAACTATCATAGTTCTTGATGTAGTTAATATAACAATATAACTATCTCATCGTTCTTGATGTAGTTAATATAACAATATAAACAATCATAGTTCTTGATATTGTCAATATAACAATATAACTATCATAGTTCTTCATATTGTCAATATAACAATATAACTATCATAGTTCTTGATATTGTCAATATAATAGTATAACTATCATGTAGTTCTTCATATTGTCAATATAACAATAAAACTATCATAGTTCTTTATGTTACATTAATATAACAATATAGCTATCATAGTTCTTGATGTAGTTAATATAACAATATAACTATCATATAATTCTTCATATTGTCAATATAACAATATAACTATCATAGTTCTTTATATTGTCAATATAACAATATAACTATCATAGTTCTTTATATTGTTAATATAACAATGTAACTCATAGTTCTTCATATTGTTAATATAACAATATAACTATCATAGTTCTTGATGTAGTTAATATAACAATATAACTATCATAGTTCTTTATATTGTTAATATAACAATATAACTATCATAGTTCTTTATATTGTCAATATAACAATATAACTATCATAGTTCTTTATATTGTTAATATAACAATATAACTATCATAGTTCTTGATATTGTCAATATAACAGTATAACTATCATAGTTCTTCATATTGTCAATATAACAATAAAACTATCATAGTTCTTTATATTGTTAATATAACAATATAACTATCATAGTTCTTGATGTAGTTAATATAACAATATAACTATCATAATTCTTGATATTGTCAATATAACAATATAACTATCATAGTTCTTTATATTGTCAATATAACAATATAACTATCATAGTTCTTTATATTGTTAATATAACAATGTAACTCATAGTTCTTCATATTGTTAATATAACAATATAACTATCATAGTTCTTGATGTAGTTAATATAACAATATAACTATCATAGTTCTTTATATTGTTAATATAACAATATAACTATCATAGTTCTTTATATTGTCAATATAACAATATAACTATCATAGTTCTTTATATTGTTAATATAACAATGTAACTATCATAGTTCTTGATGTAGTTAATATAACAATATAACTATCATAGTTCTTTTATTTGTTAATATAACAATATAACTATCATAGTTCTTGATGTAGTTAATATAACAATATAACTATCATAGTTCTTTATATTGTCAATATAACAATATAACTATCATAATTCTTTATATTGTTAATATAACAATGTAACTCATAGTTCTTCATATTGTTAATATAACAATACAACTATCATAGTTCTTGATGTAGTTAATATAACAATATAACTATCATAGTTCTTTATGTTGTTAATATAACAATATAACTATCATAGTTCTTGATGTAGTTAATATAACAATATAACTATCATAGTTCTTCATATTGTTAATATAACAATATAACTATCATAGTTCTTGATGTAGTTAATATAACAATATAACTATCATAGTTCTTCATATTGTTAATATAACAATATAACTATCATAGTTCTTGATGTAGTTAATATAACAATATAACTATCATAGTTCTTCATATTGTCAATATAACAATATAACTATCATAGTTTTTCATATTGTTTATATAACTATCTTAGTTCTTGTTTAATAATGTCGTTAGAAGGTGTGTTATCAAACATGATGTCATTAGATTATCTTGTTTCATAATGTCATTGGAAGGTGTGTTATCAAACATGATGTCATTAGATTATCTTGTTTCATAATGTCATTGGAAGGTGTGTTATCAAATATAATGTCATTAGAGTATAAAGTTTAATAATGTCGTTAGAAGGTGTGTTATCAAACATGATGTCATTAGAATATCTTGTTTAATAATGTCATTGGAAGGTGTGTTATCAAACATGAAGTCATCAGATTATCTTGTTTAATGATGTCATTGGAAGGTGTGTTATAGAACATGATGTCATTAGAGTATAAAGTTTAATAATGTCGTTAGAAGGTGTGTTATCAAACATGATGTCATTAGAATATCTTGTTTAATAATGTCATTGGAAGGTGTGTTATCAAACATGAAGTCATCAGATTATCTTGTTTAATGATGTCATTGGAAGGTGTGTTATCAAACATGATGTCATTAGATGATCTTGTTTCATAATGTCATTGGAAGGTGTGTTATCAAACATGATGTCATCAGATTATCTTGTTTAATGATGTCATTGGAAGGTGTGTTATCAAACATGATGTCATTAGATGATCTTGTTTCATAATGTCATTGGAAGGTGTGTTATCAAACATGATGTCATTAGATTATCTTGTTTAATGATATCATTGGAAGGTGTGTTATCAAACATGATGTCAATAGATTATCTTGTTTCATAATGTCATTGGAAAGTGTGTTATCAAACATGATGTCATTAGATTATCTTGTTTAATGATGTCATTGGAAGGTGTGTTATCAAACTTCTAGTTCTACTTAACAGGTACTTTTTAATCCAATTCATTTTGTCGGTGTCTTCACACTTGAATAATTGTTTACACGAATAGTAAAA
>NC_134827.1:48398183-48609394 GCF_004210375.1 Tachypleus tridentatus | reverse complement strand
TAATATATGTTCCCGTAGTTATTTTTATCGTTGTGTATGTTGTTTACATAGTAAGTAACTTTATGTAGAACATAGGTGTAATAAGTTCGCAACCATGTTAACTATTATTATTTGTGTTAGCCGTTGGTTTAATAGTAGGTAACTTTATGTAGCATGGTGGAATATATTCCTGTAGTTGTTATTGTAGTTGTGTTGTTAGTTGTAATAATAGCTAACTTTTGTATAGCAGCATCGTGTAATAAGTTCCTGTAATGTAATATGTATGGTTTGTATAGTTAGTTTAATAGTAGGTATCATTATTGCTAGCATGGTGTAATAAGTTCTGCTTAGTTATTATTAGTATGGTTGTGTAGGTGATTTTTTTAGTAGTGGGTAACTTTAAGTAGCATGGTGTAATACGTTTCTGTAGTTGTTATTATCGTTGTGTAGTTAGTTTAATAGTAGGTAATTTTATGTAGCATCATGTAATATGTTCCTACATAGTTATTATTATTGGTTGTATATAGTTAGTTTAATAGTAGGTAACATTTTGTAGCATGGTGTACGTTAAATTCCCTCATTTAATATCTATTATGTGGTTGTGTAGGTGGTTTATTGGTAGGTAACTTTATGAGCATGGTGTAATATGTTCCTGTAGTTGTTATAATCGTTTTGTAGGTTATGTTTAATAGGTGGGTATCTTTTATGTATGCATGGTGTCATAAGTTCCTGTAGTTGTAATATAGTTAGAGGTAGGTGTTTATTAAAATTTTACAATATATAGCATCGTGTAATACGTTCCTGTAGTTATTATTATTATGGTTCTATGTAAGTTGTTTAATAGTAGGTAACTTTATGTAGCATGGTGTAATAAGTTCCTGTAGTTATTATTATTGTTGTGTAGTGTGGATTAATTGGAAGGGTAACATGATGTAGCATGGTGTAATAAGTTCCTGTAGTTATTATTATTATTGTGTAGGTGGTTTAGTAGTCGGTAACTTTAAGTAGCATGGTGTAATAAGTTCCTGTAGATTTAATATTATGGTTGTATAGTTAATTTAATAGTAGGTATCTTTATGTAGCATGGTGTAATAAGTTCCTTTAGTTATTATTAGTTGGGTAGGTGTGGTTGGTTTAATAGTAGGTAACTTTATGTAGCATGGTGTAATAAGTTCCTGTAGTTATTATTAATGTTGTGTAGTTAGTTTAATAGTAGGTAACTTTATGTAGCATCGTGTAATAAGTTCCTGTAGTTAATATTATATATGGTTGTATAGTTAGTTTAATAGTAGGTATCATTACTTATAGCATGGTGTAATAAGTTCCTTTAGTTGTTATTATAGTAGTTTGTAGGATTGGTTTAATGGTAGGAAGTAACTTTATGTAGCATGGTGGAATAAGTTCCTGTAGTTATTATTATCGGTTGTGTAGTTAGTTTAATAATAGGTAACTTTATGTAGCATCGTGTAATAAGTTCCTGTAGTTAATAATATGGTTGTGTAGTTGGTTTAATAGTAGGTATCTTTTATGTAGCATGGTGTAATAAGTTCCTTTAGTTATTATTATGTGGTTGTGTAGGTGGTTTAGTAGTATGTAACTTTATGCTAGCTTTATATTGTAATAAGTTCCTGTAATTGTTATTTTCGTTGTGTAGTAGTTGTTTAATAGTAGGTAACTTTATGTAGCATCATGTAATAAGTTTTGTGTAGTTGTTATTATAGTTGTGTAGGTGGTTTAATAGTAGGTAACATTATGGCAGCATGGTGTAATAAGTTCCTGTACTTGTTAATATTAGAGTTGTTGGTTAGTTTAATAGTAGGTAACTTTATGCAGCATCGTGTAATAAGTTCCTGTGTTAGTTATTATGTAGTTGTGTAGGTGGTTTAATAGTAGGTAACATTGTGTAGCATGGTGTGTTAAGTTCCTCTAGTTATTATTATAGTTTGTAGGTGGTTTAATAGTAGGTAACTTTATGTAACATGGTATGTTAAGTTTACTACTTATTCTTATTATGGTTGTGTAGGTGGTTTAATAGTAGGTAACATTATGTAGCATGGTTGTAATAGAGTTCTGTAGTTATTATTATGGTTGTGTAGGTGGTTTAATAGTAGGTAACTTTATGTAGCATGGTGTAATAATTTCCTGTAGTTGTTATAATCGTTGTGTAGTTTGTTTAATAGTATGTAACTTTAAGTAGCATCATGTAATAATTTCCTGTAGTTATTATTATGGTTGTATAGTTAGTTTAATAGTAGGTAACTTTATGTAGCATCGTTGTAATAATTTACTGTGGTTATTATTGTAGTTTAGTAGGTGGTTTAATAGTAGATAACATTATGTAGCGTGGTGTAATAAGATCCTATAGTTATTATTATGGTTGTGTAGGTGGTTTAATAGCAGGTAACCTCATGCCCAGCAGGGGTGTGATAAGTTCCTCTAGTTATTATTATGGTTGTGTAGGTGATTTAATCGTAGGTTTGCATTATATAGTAAGGTGTCATTTGCTCTTGTAGTTATTATTATAGTTGAGTATGTGGTTTTAATAGTAGGTATCTTTATGTAACATGGTGTAATAAGTTCCTGTAGTTATTATTATGGGTGTGTAGAGTGGTTTAATAGTAGATAACTTTTTATGTAGCATGGTGTAATTAGTTCCTGTAGTTATTATTATTGTTGTGTAGGTGGTTAATTAGAAGGTAACTTTATGTACCATGGTGCAGTAAGTTCCCTGTAGTTATTATTGTAGTTGTGTAGTTAGTTTAATAATGGGTAACATAATATAGCATGGTGTAATAAGTTCCTGTAGTTAATATTATGGTTGTATAGTTAATTTAATAGTAGGTATCATTATGTAGCATGGTGTAATAAGTTCCTTTAGTTGTTATTATGTAGTTGGGTAGGTGGTTTAATAGTAGGTAACTTTATGTAGCATCATGTAATATGTTCCTGTAGTTATTATTATTGTTATATAGTTAGTTTCATAGTAGGTAACATTTTGTAGCATGGTGTGTTAAGTTCCTGTAGTTATTATTATTGTTGTGTAGGTGGTTTAGTAGTAAATAACTTTATGTAGCATGGTGTAATAAGTTTCTGTAGTTGTTATTATTGTTGTGTAGTTGGTTTAATAGTAGGTAACTTTATGTAGCATGGTGTGTTAAGTTCCTGTAGTTATTATTATTATTGTGGGGTGGTTTAATAGTAGGTAACTTTATGTAGCATCAGTAATTAGTCCCTGTAGTTATTATTGTAGTTGGTAGGTGGTTTAATAGTAGGTAACATTATGTAGCATGGTGTAATAAGTTCATGTAGTTGTTATTATCGTTGCGTAGTTTGTTTAATAGTATGTAACTTTATGTAGCATCGTGTAATAAGTTCCTGTAGCTATTATTATTGTTGTGTAGGTGGTTTAAAAGTAGGTAACATTATGTAGCATCGTGTAATAAGTTCCTGTAGTTAATATTAAGGTTGTATAGTTAGTTTAATAGTAGGTATCATTATGTAGCATGGTGTAATAAGTTCCTTTAGTTGTTATTGTAGTTGGGTAGGTTTGTTTAATAGTAGGTAACATAATATAGCATGGTGTAATAATTTCCTGTAGTTATTATTATGGTTGTATAGTTAGTTTATAGTAGTGTGTCTTTATGTAGCATGGTGTAATAAGTTCCTGTAGTAATTGGGTAGATTGTTTAATAGTAAGTAACATTATGTAGCATTGTGTAATAAGTTCCTGTAGTTATTATTATGGTGTGTGGGTAGTTTAATAGTAGATAACATTATGTAGCATGGTGTAATAAGTTCCTGTAGTTGTTATTATCGTTGTGTAGTTTGTTTAATAGTAGGTAACATTATATGTAGCATGGTGTAATAATTTACTGTAGTTATTATTATGGTTGTGTAGATGGTTTTATAGTTGGTATCTTTATATAGCATGGTGTCATAAGTTCCTGTAGTTATTATTATAGTTAGTAGGTTGTTTATTAGAATTTAACAATATATGTAGCATGGTGTAATAGGTTCCTGTACTTGTTATTATGGTTGTGTAGGTGGTTTTAATTGTAGGTAACATTGTGTGTAGCATGGTGTTGTTATGTTCGTCTAGTTATTTTTTATCGTTGTGTATGTTGTTTTAATAGTAAGTAACTTTATGCATTTATGGTGTAATAAGTTCCTGTAGTTATTATTATTGTTGTGTAGGTGGTTTAATAGTAGGTATCATTGTAGCATGGTGTAATAAGTTTCTTTAGTTATTATTTTTGTTGTGTAGGTTGTTTAATAGAAGGTAATATTATGTAGCATGGTGTAATAATTTCCTGTAGTTATTATTATGGTTGTATAGTTAGTTTAATAGTAGGTAACATTATGTAGCATGGTGTAATAATTTACTGTGGTTATTATTATATGGTTGTGTAGATTGGTTTATTAGTAGGTAAATTTATGTAGCATGGTGTAATAAGTTCCTCTAGTTATTACCATGGTTGTGTAGATGGTTTAATAGTAGGTAACGTTATGTAGCATGGTGTGTTAAATTCATCTAGTTATTATTATTATTGTTGTAGGTGGTTTAATCTTAGGTAACATTATGTAGCATGGTGTAATATGTTCCTGTAGTTATTATTATGGTTGTGTAGATGGTTTAATAGTAGGTAAATTTATGTAGCATGGTGTAATAAGTTCCTCTAGTTATTATCATGGTGTGTAGATGGTTTAATAGTAGGTAACATTATGTAGCATGGTGTATTAAATTCCTAGTTAGTTATTATTATTGTTGTGTAGTTGGTTTAATCGTAGGTAACACTATGTAGCATGGTGTATATAAGTTCCTGTAGTTATTATTATGGTTGTGTAGGTGGTTTAATAGTAGGTAACTTTATATAGTATGGTGTCATTTGTTCCTGTAGTTATTATTATAGTTGAGTATGTGGTTTAATAGTAGGTATCATTATGTAGCATGGTGTAATAAGTTCCTGTAGTTATTATTATGGTTGTGTAGGTTGTTTTATTAATTTAACAATAAGTAGCATGGTGTAATACGTTCCTGTAGTTGTTATTATGGTTGTGTAGGTGGTTTAATAGTAGGTAACATTGTGTAGCATGGCGTGTTATGTTCGTCTAGTTATTTTTATCGTTGTGTATGTTGTTTAATAGTAAGTAACTTTATGTAACATGGTGTAATAAGTTCCTGTAGTTATTATTATTGGTTGTGTAGGTGGTTTAATAGTAGGTAACTTTATGTAGCATGGTGGAATATATTCCTGTAGTTGTTATTGTAGTTGTGTTGGTGGTTTAATAGTAGGTAACTTTATGTAGCATCGTGTAATAAGTTCCTGTAGTTAATATTATGGTTGTATAGTTAGTTTAATAGTAGGTAATCATTATGTAGCATGGTGTAATAAGTTCCTGTAGTTATTATTATGGTTGTGTAGGTGGTTTAGTAGTGGGTAACTTTAAGTAGCATGGTGTAATAAGTTTCTGTAGTTGTTATTATCGTTGTGTAGTTAGTTTAATAGTAGGTAACTTTATGTAGCATCATGTAATATGTTCCTGTAGTTATTATTATTGTTGTATAGTTAGTTTAATAGTAGGTAACATTTTGTAGCATGGTGCGTTAAATTCCTCATTTATTATTATGGTTGTGTAGGTGGTTTATTAGTAGGTAACTTTATAGAGCATGGTGTAATAAGTTCCTGTAGTTGTTATTATCGTTGTGTAGTTAGTTTAATAGTAGGTAACTTTATGTAGCATGGTGTAATAAGTTCCTGTAGTTATTATTATAGTTGAGTAGATTGTTTATTAAATTTTACAATGTAGCATCGTGTAATACGTTCCTGTAGTTATTATTATGGTTGTGTAAGTTGTTTAATAGTAGGTAACTTTATGTAGCATGGTGTAATAAGTTCCTGTAGTTATTATTATTGTTGTGTAGGTGGTTAATAGGAAGGTAACATTGATGTAGCATGGTGTAATAAGTTCCTGTAGTTATTATTATAGTTGTGTAGGTGGTTTAGTAGTAGGTAACTTTATGTAGCATGGTGTAATAAGTTCCTGTAGTTATTATTATGGTTGTATAGTTAATTTAATAGTAGGTATCTTTATGTAGCATGGTGTAATAAGTTCCTTTAGTTGTTATAGTAGTTGGGTAGGTGGTTTAATAGTAGGTAACTTTATGTAGCATGGTGGAATAAGTTCCTGTAGTTATTATTATGGTTGTGTAGTTAGTTTAATAATAGGTAACTTTATGTAGCATCGTGTAATAAGTTCCTGTAGTTATTATTATGGTTGTATAGTTAGTTTAATAGTAGGTATCATTATGTAGCATGGTGTAATAAGTTCCTTTAGTTATTATTAGTAGTTGGGTAGGTGGTTTAATAGTAGGTAACTTTATGTAGCATGGTGTAATAAGTTCCTGTAGTTGTTATTGTAGTTGTGTAGTTAGTTTAATAGTAGGTAACTTTATGTAGCATCGTGTAATAAGTTCCTGTAGTTATTATTATGGTTGTGTAGTTGGTTTAATAGTAGGTATCTTTATATAGCATGGTGTAATAAGTTCCTGTAGTTATTATTATGGTTGTGTAGGTAGTTTAGTAGTAGGTAACTTTATGTAGCATATTGTAATAAGTTCCTGTAGTTGTTATTATCGGTTGTGTAGTTTGTTTAATAGTAGGTAACTTTATGTAGCATCATGTAATAAGTTTTGTAGTTGTTATTATAGTTGTGTAGGTGGTTTAATAGTAGGTAACATTATGTAGCATGGTGTAATAAGTTACTCTAGTTATTATTATGGTTGTGTGGTTAGTTTAGTAGTAGGTAACTTTATGTAGCATCGTGTAATAAGTTCCTGTAGTTATTATTGTAGTTGTGTAGTTGGTTTAATAGTAGGTAACATTATGTAGCATGGTGTGTTAAGTTCCTGTAGTTATTATTATGGTTGTGTAGGTTGGTTTAATAGTAGGTAACTTTATGTAGCATGGTGTGTTAAGTTTTACTACTTATTATTATAGTTGTGTAGGTGGTTTAATAGTAGGTAACATTATGTAGCATGGTGTAATAAGTTCCTGTAGTTATTATTATGGTTGTGTAGGTTGTTTAATAGTAGGTAACTTTATGTAGCATGGTGTAATAATTTCCTGTAGTTGTTATAATCGTTGTGTAGTTTGTTTAATAGTATGTAACTTTAAGTAGCATCATGTAATAATTTCCTGTAGTTATTATTATGGTTGTATAGTTAGTTTAATAGTAGGTAACTTTATGTAGCATCGTGTAATAATTTACTGTGGTTATTATTGTAGTTTAGTAGGTGGTTTAATAGTAGATAACATTATGTAGCGTGGTGTAATAAGATCCTATAGTTATTATTATGGTTGTGTAGGTGGTTTAATAGCAGGTAACCTCATGTAGCAGGGTGTGATAAGTTCCTCTAGTTATTATTATGGTTGTGTAGGTGATTTAATCGTAGGTTGCATTATATAGTAAGGTGTCATTTGCTCTTGTAGTTATTATTATAGTTGAGTATGTGGTTTAATAGTAGGTATCTTTATGTAACATGGTGTAATAAGTTCCTGTAGTTATTATTATGGGTGTGTAAGTGGTTTAATAGTAGATAACTTTATGTAGCATGGTGTAATTAGTTCCTGTAGTTATTATTATTGTTGTGTAGGTGGTTAATTAGAAGGTAACTTTATGTACCATGGTGCAGTAAGTTCCTGTAGTTGTTATTGTAGTTGTGTAGTTAGTTTAATAATGGGTAACATAATATAGCATGGTGTAATAAGTTCCTGTAGTTAATATTATGGTTGTATAGTTAATTTAATAGTAGGTATCATTATGTAGCATGGTGTAATAAGTTCCTTTAGTTGTTATTGTAGTTGGGTAGGTGGTTTAATAGTAGGTAACTTTATGTAGCGTCATGTAATATGTTCCTGTAGTTATTATTATTGTTATATAGTTAGTTTCATAGTAGGTAACATTTTGTAGCATGGTGTGTTAAGTTCCTGTAGTTATTATTATTGTTGTGTAGGTGGTTTAGTAGTAAATAACTTTATGTAGCATGGTGTAATAAGTTTCTGTAGTTGTTATTATTGTTGTGTAGTTAGTTTAATAGTAGGTAACTTTATGTAGCATGGTGTGTTAAGTTCCTGTAGTTATTATTATTATTGTGTAGGTGGTTTAATAGTAGGTAACTTTATGTAGCATCGTGTAATTAGTCCCTGTAGTTATTATTGTAGTTGAGTAGGTGGTTTAATAGTAGGTAACATTATGTAACATGGTGTAATAAGCTCATGTAGTTGTTATTATCGTTGCGTAGTTTGTTTAATAGTATGTAACTTTATGTAGCATCGTGTAATAAGTTCCTGTAGCTATTATTATTGTTGTGTAGGTGGTTTAAAAGTAGGTAACATTATGTAGCATCGTGTAATAAGTTCCTGTAGTTAATATTAAGGTTGTATAGTTAGTTTAATAGTAGGTATCATTATGTAGCATGGTGTAATAAGTTCCTTTAGTTATTATTGTAGTTGGGTAGGTTGTTTAATAGTAGGTAACATAATATAGCATGGTGTAATAATTTCCTGTAGTTATTATTATGGTTGTATAGTTAGTTTATAGTAGGTGTCTTTATGTAGCATGGTGTAATAAGTTCCTGTAATTGGGTAGATTGTTTAATAGTAAGTAACATTATGTAGCATTGTGTAATGAGTTCCTGTAGTTATTATTATGGTTGTGTGGGTAGTTTAGTAGTAGATAACATTATGTAGCATGGTGTAATAAGTTCCTGTAGTTGTTATTATCGTTGTGTAGTTTGTTTTAATAGTAGGTAATAATTAGTTATTATTATGGTAGCATGGTGTAATAATTTACTGTGGTTATTATTATGGTTGTGTAGATGGTTTTATAGTTGGTATCTTTATGTAGCATGGTGTCATAAGTTCCTGTAGTTATTATTATAGTTGAGTAGGTTGTTTATTAGAATTTAACAATATGTAGCATGGTGTAATAGGTTCCTGTACTTGTTATTATGGTTGTGTAGGTGGTTTAATTGTAGGTAACATTGTGTAGCATGGTGTAATAAGTTTCTTTAGTTATTATTTTTGTTGTGTAGGTGGTTTAATAGTAGGTAACATTATGTAGCATGGTGTAATAAGTTTCTTTAGTTATTATTTTTGTTGTGTAGGTTGTTTAATAGAAGGTAATATTTATGTAGCATGGTGTAATAAGTTTCTGTAGTTATTATTATGGTTGTATAGTTAGTTTAATAGTAGGTAACATTATGTAGCATGGTGTAATAATTTACTGTAGTTATTATTATGGTTGTGTAGATGGTTTAATAGTAGGTAAATTTATGTAGCATGGTGTAATAAGTTCCTCTAGTTATTATTATGGTTGTGTAGATGGTTTAATAGTAGGTAACGTTATGTAGCATGGTGTGTTAAATTCATCTAGTTATTATTATTGTTGTGTAGGTGGTTTAATCTTAGGTAACTTTATGTAGCATGGTGTAATAAGTTCCTGTAGTTATTATTATGGTTGTGTAGGTGGTTTAATAGTAGGTAACATTTATGTAGCATGGTGTAATAAGTTCCTCTAGTTATTATTATGGTTGTGTATGTGGTTTAATAGTAGGTAACATTATGTAGCATGGTGTATTAAGTTCATCTAGTTATTATTATTGTTGTGTAGGTGGTTTAATAGTAGGTAACACTATGTAGCATGGTGTAATAAGTTCCTGTAGTTGTTATTATGGTTGTGTAGGTTGGTTTATTAATAGGTAACTTTATATAGCATCGTGTCATAAGTTCCTGTAGTTATTATTATAGTTGAGTATGTGGTTTAATAGTAGGTATCATTATGTAGCATGGTGTAATAAGTTCCTGTAGTTATTATTATGGTTGTGTAGGTTGTTTAATAGTAGGTAACAATAAGTAGCATGGTGTAATAAGTTCCTGTAGTTATTATTATGGTTGTGTAGGTGGTTTAATAGTAGGTAACATTATGTAGCATGGTGTAATAAGTTCCTCTAGTTATTATTATGGTTGTGTATGTTAGTTTAATAGTAGGTGTTATAATGTAGCATGGTGTAATAAGTTCCTGTAGTTGTTATAATCGTTGTGTAGTTTGTTTAATAGTATGTAACTTTAAGTAGCATCATGTAATAATTTCCTGTAGTTATTATTATGGTTGTATAGTTAGTTTAATAGTAGGTAACTTTATGTAGCATCGTGTAATAATTTACTGTGGTTATTATTGTAGTTTAGTAGGTGGTTTAATAGTAGATAACATTATGTAGCGTGGTGTAATAAGATCCTATAGTTATTATTATGGTTGTGTAGGTGGTTTAATAGCAGGTAACCTCATGTAGCAGGGTGTGATAAGTTCCTCTAGTTATTATTATGGTTGTGTAGGTGATTTAATCGTAGGTTGCATTATATAGTAAGGTGTCATTTGCTCTTGTAGTTATTATTATAGTTGAGTATGTGGTTTAATAGTAGGTATCTTTATGTAACATGGTGTAATAAGTTCCTGTAGTTATTATTATGGGTGTGTAAGTGGTTTAATAGTAGATAACTTTATGTAGCATGGTGTAATTAGTTCCTGTAGTTATTATTATTGTTGTGTAGGTGGTTAATTAGAAGGTAACTTTATGTACCATGGTGCAGTAAGTTCCTGTAGTTGTTATTGTAGTTGTGTAGTTAGTTTAATAATGGGTAACATAATATAGCATGGTGTAATAAGTTCCTGTAGTTAATATTATGGTTGTATAGTTAATTTAATAGTAGGTATCATTATGTAGCATGGTGTAATAAGTTCCTTTAGTTGTTATTGTAGTTGGGTAGGTGGTTTAATAGTAGGTAACTTTATGTAGCGTCATGTAATATGTTCCTGTAGTTATTATTATTGTTATATAGTTAGTTTCATAGTAGGTAACATTTTGTAGCATGGTGTGTTAAGTTCCTGTAGTTATTATTATTGTTGTGTAGGTGGTTTAGTAGTAAATAACTTTATGTAGCATGGTGTAATAAGTTTCTGTAGTTGTTATTATTGTTGTGTAGTTAGTTTAATAGTAGGTAACTTTATGTAGCATGGTGTGTTAAGTTCCTGTAGTTATTATTATTATTGTGTAGGTGGTTTAATAGTAGGTAACTTTATGTAGCATCGAGTAATTAGTCCCTGTAGTTATTATTGTAGTTGAGTAGGTGGTTTAATAGTAGGTAACATTATGTAACATGGTGTAATAAGCTCATGTAGTTGTTATTATCGTTGCGTAGTTTGTTTAATAGTATGTAACTTTATGTAGCATCGTGTAATAAGTTCCTGTAGCTATTATTATTGTTGTGTAGGTGGTTTAAAAGTAGGTAACATTATGTAGCATCGTGTAATAAGTTCCTGTAGTTAATATTAAGGTTGTATAGTTAGTTTAATAGTAGGTATCATTATGTAGCATGGTGTAATAAGTTCCTTTAGTTGTTATTGTAGTTGGGTAGGTTGTTTAATAGTAGGTAACATAATATAGCATGGTGTAATAATTTCCTGTAGTTATTATTATGGTTGTATAGTTAGTTTATAGTAGGTGTCTTTATGTAGCATGGTGTAATAAGTTCCTGTAATTGGGTAGATTGTTTAATAGTAAGTAACATTATGTAGCATTGTGTAATGAGTTCCTGTAGTTATTATTATGGTTGTGTGGGTAGTTTAGTAGTAGATAACATTATGTAGCATGGTGTAATAAGTTCCTGTAGTTGTTATTATCGTTGTGTAGTTTGTTTAATAGTAGGTAACATTATGTAGCATGGTGTAATAATTTACTGTGGTTATTATTATGGTTGTGTAGATGGTTTTATAGTTGGTATCTTTATGTAGCATGGTGTCATAAGTTCCTGTAGTTATTATTATAGGATGTTGAGTAGGTTGTTTTATTAGAATGGTTAACAATATGTAGCATGGTGTAATAGGTTCCTGTACTTGTTATTATGGTTGTGTAGGTGGTTTAATTGTAGGTAACATTGTGTAGCATGGTGTAATAAGTTTCTTTAGTTATTATTTTTGTTGTGTAGGTGGTTTAATAGTAGGTATCATTATGTAGCATGGTGTAATAAGTTTCTTTAGTTATTATTTTTGTTGTGTAGGTTGTTTAATAGAAGGTAATATTATGTAGCATGGTGTAATAATTTCCTGTAGTTATTATTATGGTTGTATAGTTAGTTTAATAGTAGGTAACATTATGTAGCATGGTGTAATAATTTACTGTGGTTATTATTATGGTTGTGTAGATGGTTTATTAGTAGGTAAATTTATGTAGCATGGTGTAATAAGTTCCTCTAATTATTACCATGGTGTGTAGATGGTTTAATAGTAGGTAACGTTATGTAGCATGGTGTGTTAAATTCATCTAGTTATTATTATTGTTGTGTAGGTGGTTTAATCTTAGGTAACATTATAGCATGGTGTAATATGTTCCTGTAGTTATTATTATGGTTGTGTAGATGGTTTAATAGTAGGTAAATTTATGTAGCATGGTGTAATAAGTTCCTCTAGTTATTATCATGGTGTGTAGATGGTTTAATAGTAGGTAACATTATGTAGCATGGTGTATTAAATTCATCTAGTTATTATTATTGTTGTGTAGGTGGTTTAATCGTAGGTAACACTATGTAGCATGGTGTAATATGTTCCTGTAGTTGTTATTATGGTTGTGTAGGTGGTTTATTAGTAGGTAACTTTATATAGTATGGTGTCATTTGTTCCTGTAGTTATTATTATAGTTGAGTATGTGGTTTACTAGTAGGTATCATTATGTAGCATGGTGTAATAAGTTCCTGTAGTTATTATTATGGTTGTGTAGGTTGTTTATTAGAATTTAACAATAAGTAGCATGGTGTAATACGTTCCTGTAGTTGTTATTATGGTTGTGTAGGTGGTTTAATAGTAGGTAACATTGTGTAGCATGGCGTGTTATGTTCGTCTAGTTATTTTTTATCGTTGTGTATGTTGTTTAATAGTAAGTAACTTTATGTAACATGGTGTAATAAGTTCCTGTAGTTATTATTATTGTTGTGTAGGTGGTTTAATAGTAGGTAACTTTATGTAGCATGGTGGAATATATTCCTGTAGTTGTTATTGTAGTTGTGTTGTTAGTTTAATAATAGCTAACTTTATGTAGCATCGTGTAATAAGTTCCTGTAATTAATATTATGGTTGTATAGTTAGTTTAATAGTAGGTATCATTATGTAGCATGGTGTAATAAGTTCCTGTAGTTATTATTATGGTTGTGTAGGTGATTTAGTAGTGGGTAACTTTAAGTAGCATGGTGTAATACGTTTCTGTAGTTGTTATTATCGTTGTGTAGTTAGTTTAATAGTAGGTAATTTTATGTAGCATCATGTAATATGTTCCTGTAGTTATTATTATTGTTGTATAGTTAGTTTAATAGTAGGTAACATTTTGTAGCATGGTGCGTTAAATTCCTCATTTATTATTATGGTTGTGTAGGTGGTTTATTGGTAGGTAACTTTATAGAGCATGGTGTAATATGTTCCTGTAGTTGTTATAATCGTTGTGTAGTTAGTTTAATAGTAGGTATCTTTATGTAGCATGGTGTCATAAGTTCCTGTAGTTATTATTATAGTTGAGTAGATTGTTTATTAGAATTTTACAATATGTAGCATCGTGTAATACGTTCCTGTAGTTATTATTATGGTTCTGTAAGTTGTTTAATAGTAGGTAACTTTATGTAGCATGGTGTAATAAGTTCCTGTAGTTATTATTATTGTTGTGTAGGTGGTTAATTGGAAGGTAACATGATGTAGCATGGTGTAATAAGTTCCTGTAGTTATTATTATAGTTGTGTAGGTGGTTTAGTAGTCGGTAACTTTAAGTAGCATGGTGTAATAAGTTCCTGTAGTTAATATTATGGTTGTATAGTTAATTTAATAGTAGGTATCTTTATGTAGCATGGTGTAATAAGTTCCTTTAGTTGTTATAGTAGTTGGGTAGGTGGTTTAATAGTAGGTAACTTTATGTAGCATGGTGGAATAAGTTCCTGTAGTTGTTATTGTAGTTGTGTAGTTAGTTTAATAATAGGTAACTTTATGTAGCATCGTGTAATAAGTTCCTGTAGTTAATATTATGGTTGTATAGTTAGTTTAATAGTAGGTATCATTATATAGCATGGTGTAATAAGTTCCTTTAGTTGTTATAGTAGTTGGGTAGGTGGTTTAATGGTAGGTAACTTTATGTAGCATGGTGGAATAAGTTCCTGTAGTTGTTATTGTAGTTGTGTAGTTAGTTTAATAATAGGTAACTTTATGTAGCATCGTGTAATAAGTTCCTGTAGTTAATATTATGGTTGTGTAGTTAGTTTAATAGTAGGTATCTTTATGTAGCATGGTGTAATAAGTTCCTTTAGTTATTATTATGGTTGTGTAGGTAGTTTAGTAGTATGTAACTTTATGTAGCATATTGTAATAAGTTCCTGTAATTGTTATTTTCGTTGTGTAGTTTGTTTAATAGTAGGTAACTTTATGTAGCATCATGTAATAAGTTTTTGTAGTTGTTATTATAGTTGTGTAGGTGATTTAATAGTAGGTAACATTATGTAGCATGGTGTAATAAGTTACTGTACTTGTTATTAGAGTTGTGTGGTTAGTTTAGTAGTAGGTAACTTTATGTAGCATCGTGTAATAAGTTCCTGTGGTTATTATTAGTTGTAGTTGTGTAGGTGGTTTAATAGTAGGTAACATTGTGTAGCATGGTGTGTTAAGTTCCTCTATTTATTATTATGGTTGTGTAGGTGGTTTAATAGTAGGTAACTTTATGTAACATGGTATGTTAAGTTTTACTACTTATTCTTATGGTTGTGTAGGTGGTTTAATAGTAGGTAACATTATGTAGCATGGTGTAATAAGTTCGTGTAGTTATTATTATGGTTGTGTTGGTGGTTTAATAGTAGGTAACTTTATGTAGCATGGTGTAATAATTTCCTGTAGTTGTTATAATCGTTGTGTAGTTTGTTTAATAGTATGTAACTTTAAGTAGCATCATGTAATAATTTCCTGTAGTTATTATTATGGTTGTATAGTTAGTTTAATAGTAGGTAACTTTATGTAGCATCGTGTAATAATTTACTGTGGTTATTATTGTAGTTTAGTAGGTGGTTTAATAGTAGATAACATTATGTAGCGTGGTGTAATAAGATCCTATAGTTATTATTATGGTTGTGTAGGTGGTTTAATAGCAGGTAACCTCATGTAGCAGGGTGTGATAAGTTCCTCTAGTTATTATTATGGTTGTGTAGGTGATTTAATCGTAGGTTGCATTATATAGTAAGGTGTCATTTGCTCTTGTAGTTATTATTATAGTTGAGTATGTGGTTTAATAGTAGGTATCTTTATGTAACATGGTGTAATAAGTTCCTGTAGTTATTATTATGGGTGTGTAAGTGGTTTAATAGTAGATAACTTTATGTAGCATGGTGTAATTAGTTCCTGTAGTTATTATTATTGTTGTGTAGGTGGTTAATTAGAAGGTAACTTTATGTACCATGGTGCAGTAAGTTCCTGTAGTTGTTATTGTAGTTGTGTAGTTAGTTTAATAATGGGTAACATAATATAGCATGGTGTAATAAGTTCCTGTAGTTAATATTATGGTTGTATAGTTAATTTAATAGTAGGTATCATTATGTAGCATGGTGTAATAAGTTCCTTTAGTTGTTATTGTAGTTGGGTAGGTGGTTTAATAGTAGGTAACTTTATGTAGCGTCATGTAATATGTTCCTGTAGTTATTATTATTGTTATATAGTTAGTTTCATAGTAGGTAACATTTTGTAGCATGGTGTGTTAAGTTCCTGTAGTTATTATTATTGTTGTGTAGGTGGTTTAGTAGTAAATAACTTTATGTAGCATGGTGTAATAAGTTTCTGTAGTTGTTATTATTGTTGTGTAGTTAGTTTAATAGTAGGTAACTTTATGTAGCATGGTGTGTTAAGTTCCTGTAGTTATTATTATTATTGTGTAGGTGGTTTAATAGTAGGTAACTTTATGTAGCATCGAGTAATTAGTCCCTGTAGTTATTATTGTAGTTGAGTAGGTGGTTTAATAGTAGGTAACATTATGTAACATGGTGTAATAAGCTCATGTAGTTGTTATTATCGTTGCGTAGTTTGTTTAATAGTATGTAACTTTATGTAGCATCGTGTAATAAGTTCCTGTAGCTATTATTATTGTTGTGTAGGTGGTTTAAAAGTAGGTAACATTATGTAGCATCGTGTAATAAGTTCCTGTAGTTAATATTAAGGTTGTATAGTTAGTTTAATAGTAGGTATCATTATGTAGCATGGTGTAATAAGTTCCTTTAGTTGTTATTGTAGTTGGGTAGGTTGTTTAATAGTAGGTAACATAATATAGCATGGTGTAATAATTTCCTGTAGTTATTATTATGGTTGTATAGTTAGTTTATAGTAGGTGTCTTTATGTAGCATGGTGTAATAAGTTCCTGTAATTGGGTAGATTGTTTAATAGTAAGTAACATTATGTAGCATTGTGTAATGAGTTCCTGTAGTTATTATTATGGTTGTGTGGGTAGTTTAGTAGTAGATAACATTATGTAGCATGGTGTAATAAGTTCCTGTAGTTGTTATTATCGTTGTGTAGTTTGTTTAATAGTAGGTAACATTATGTAGCATGGTGTAATAATTTACTGTGGTTATTATTATGGTTGTGTAGATGGTTTTATAGTTGGTATCTTTATGTAGCATGGTGTCATAAGTTCCTGTAGTTATTATTATAGTTGAGTAGGTTGTTTATTAGAATTTAACAATATGTAGCATGGTGTAATAGGTTCCTGTACTTGTTATTATGGTTGTGTAGGTGGTTTAATTGTAGGTAACATTGTGTAGCATGGCGTGTTATGTTCGTCTAGTTATTTTTATCGTTGTGTATGTTGTTTAATAGTAAGTAACTTTATGTAACATGGTGTAATAAGTTCCTGTAGTTATTATTATTGTTGTGTAGGTGGTTTAATAGTAGGTATCATTATGTAGCATGGTGTAATAAGTTTCTTTAGTTATTATTTTTGTTGTGTAGGTTGTTTAATAGAAGGTAATATTATGTAGCATGGTGTAATAATTTCCTGTAGTTATTATTATGGTTGTATAGTTAGTTTAATAGTAGGTAACATTATGTAGCATGGTGTAATAATTTACTGTGGTTATTATTATGGTTGTGTAGATGGTTTATTAGTAGGTAAATTTATGTAGCATGGTGTAATAAGTTCCTCTAATTATTACCATGGTGTGTAGATGGTTTAATAGTAGGTAACGTTATGTAGCATGGTGTGTTAAATTCATCTAGTTATTATTATTGTTGTGTAGGTGGTTTAATCTTAGGTAACATTATGTAGCATGGTGTAATATGTTCCTGTAGTTATTATTATGGTTGTGTAGATGGTTTAATAGTAGGTAAATTTATGTAGCATGGTGTAATAAGTTCCTCTAGTTATTATCATGGTGTGTAGATGGTTTAATAGTAGGTAACATTATGTAGCATGGTGTATTAAATTCATCTAGTTATTATTATTGTTGTGTAGGTGGTTTAATCGTAGGTAACACTATGTAGCATGGTGTAATATGTTCCTGTAGTTGTTATTATGGTTGTGTAGGTGGTTTATTAGTAGGTAACTTTATATAGTATGGTGTCATTTGTTCCTGTAGTTATTATTATAGTTGAGTATGTGGTTTACTAGTAGGTATCATTATGTAGCATGGTGTAATAAGTTCCTGTAGTTATTATTATGGTTGTGTAGGTTGTTTATTAGAATTTAACAATAAGTAGCATGGTGTAATACGTTCCTGTAGTTGTTATTATGGTTGTGTAGGTGGTTTAATAGTAGGTAACATTGTGTAGCATGGCGTGTTATGTTCGTCTAGTTATTTTTATCGTTGTGTATGTTGTTTAATAGTAAGTAACTTTATGTAACATGGTGTAATAAGTTCCTGTAGTTATTATTATTGTTGTGTAGGTGGTTTAATAGTAGGTAACTTTATGTAGCATGGTGGAATATATTCCTGTAGTTGTTATTGTAGTTGTGTTGTTAGTTTAATAATAGCTAACTTTATGTAGCATCGTGTAATAAGTTCCTGTAATTAATATTATGGTTGTATAGTTAGTTTAATAGTAGGTATCATTATGTAGCATGGTGTAATAAGTTCCTGTAGTTATTATTATGGTTGTGTAGGTGATTTAGTAGTGGGTAACTTTAAGTAGCATGGTGTAATACGTTTCTGTAGTTGTTATTATCGTTGTGTAGTTAGTTTAATAGTAGGTAACTTTATGTAGCATCATGTAATATGTTCCTGTAGTTATTATTATTGTTGTATAGTTAGTTTAATAGTAGGTAACATTTTGTAGCATGGTGCGTTAAATTCCTCATTTATTATTATGGTTGTGTAGGTGGTTTATTGGTAGGTAACTTTATAGAGCATGGTGTAATATGTTCCTGTAGTTGTTATAATCGTTGTGTAGTTAGTTTAATAGTAGGTATCTTTATGTAGCATGGTGTCATAAGTTCCTGTAGTTATTATTATAGTTGAGTAGATTGTTTATTAGAATTTTACAATATGTAGCATCGTGTAATACGTTCCTGTAGTTATTATTATGGTTCTGTAAGTTGTTTAATAGTAGGTAACTTTATGTAGCATGGTGTAATAAGTTCCTGTAGTTATTATTATTGTTGTGTAGGTGGTTAATTGGAAGGTAACATGATGTAGCATGGTGTAATAAGTTCCTGTAGTTATTATTATAGTTGTGTAGGTGGTTTAGTAGTCGGTAACTTTAAGTAGCATGGTGTAATAAGTTCCTGTAGTTAATATTATGGTTGTATAGTTAATTTAATAGTAGGTATCTTTATGTAGCATGGTGTAATAAGTTCCTTTAGTTGTTATAGTAGTTGGGTAGGTGGTTTAATAGTAGGTAACTTTATGTAGCATGGTGGAATAAGTTCCTGTAGTTATTATTGTAGTTGTGTAGTTAGTTTAATAATAGGTAACTTTATGTAGCATCGTGTAATAAGTTCCTGTAGTTAATATTATGGTTGTATAGTTAGTTTAATAGTAGGTATCATTATATAGCATGGTGTAATAAGTTCCTTTAGTTGTTATAGTAGTTGGGTAGGTGGTTTAATAGTAGGTAACTTTATGTAGCATGGTGGAATAAGTTCCTGTAGTTGTTATTGTAGTTGTGTAGTTAGTTTAATAATAGGTAACTTTATGTAGCATCGTGTAATAAGTTCCTGTAGTTAATATTATGGTTGTGTAGTTAGTTTAATAGTAGGTATCTTTATGTAGCATGGTGTAATAAGTTCCTTTAGTTATTATTATGGTTGTGTAGGTAGTTTAGTAGTATGTAACTTTATGTAGCATATTGTAATAAGTTCCTGTAATTGTTATTTTCGTTGTGTAGTTTGTTTAATAGTAGGTAACTTTATGTAGCATCATGTAATAAGTTTTTGTAGTTGTTATTATAGTTGTGTAGGTGATTTAATAGTAGGTAACATTATGTAGCATGGTGTAATAAGTTACTCTACTTGTTATTAGAGTTGTGTGGTTAGTTTAGTAGTAGGTAACTTTATGTAGCATCGTGTAATAAGTTCCTGTGGTTATTATTGTAGTTGTGTAGGTGGTTTAATAGTAGGTAACATTGTGTAGCATGGTGTGTTAAGTTCCTCTATTTATTATTATGGTTGTGTAGGTGGTTTAATAGTAGGTAACTTTATGTAACATGGTATGTTAAGTTTTACTACTTATTCTTATGGTTGTGTAGGTGGTTTAATAGTAGGTAACATTATGTAGCATGGTGTAATAAGTTCGTGTAGTTATTATTATGGTTGTGTTGGTGGTTTAATAGTAGGTAACTTTATGTAGCATGGTGTAATAATTTCCTGTAGTTGTTATAATCGTTGTGTAGTTTGTTTAATAGTATGTAACTTTAAGTAGCATCATGTAATAATTTCCTGTAGTTATTATTATGGTTGTATAGTTAGTTTAATAGTAGGTAACTTTATGTAGCATCGTGTAATAATTTACTGTGGTTATTATTGTAGTTTAGTAGGTGGTTTAATAGTAGATAACATTATGTAGCGTGGTGTAATAAGATCCTATAGTTATTATTATGGTTGTGTAGGTGGTTTAATAGCAGGTAACCTCATGTAGCAGGGTGTGATAAGTTCCTCTAGTTATTATTATGGTTGTGTAGGTGATTTAATCGTAGGTTGCATTATATAGTAAGGTGTCATTTGCTCTTGTAGTTATTATTATAGTTGAGTATGTGGTTTAATAGTAGGTATCTTTATGTAACATGGTGTAATAAGTTCCTGTAGTTATTATTATGGGTGTGTAAGTGGTTTAATAGTAGATAACTTTATGTAGCATGGTGTAATTAGTTCCTGTAGTTATTATTATTGTTGTGTAGGTGGTTAATTAGAAGGTAACTTTATGTACCATGGTGCAGTAAGTTCCTGTAGTTGTTATTGTAGTTGTGTAGTTAGTTTAATAATGGGTAACATAATATAGCATGGTGTAATAAGTTCCTGTAGTTAATATTATGGTTGTATAGTTAATTTAATAGTAGGTATCATTATGTAGCATGGTGTAATAAGTTCCTTTAGTTGTTATTGTAGTTGGGTAGGTGGTTTAATAGTAGGTAACTTTATGTAGCGTCATGTAATATGTTCCTGTAGTTATTATTATTGTTATATAGTTAGTTTCATAGTAGGTAACATTTTGTAGCATGGTGTGTTAAGTTCCTGTAGTTATTATTATTGTTGTGTAGGTGGTTTAGTAGTAAATAACTTTATGTAGCATGGTGTAATAAGTTTCTGTAGTTGTTATTATTGTTGTGTAGTTAGTTTAATAGTAGGTAACTTTATGTAGCATGGTGTGTTAAGTTCCTGTAGTTATTATTATTATTGTGTAGGTGGTTTAATAGTAGGTAACTTTATGTAGCATCGAGTAATTAGTCCCTGTAGTTATTATTGTAGTTGAGTAGGTGGTTTAATAGTAGGTAACATTATGTAACATGGTGTAATAAGCTCATGTAGTTGTTATTATCGTTGCGTAGTTTGTTTAATAGTATGTAACTTTATGTAGCATCGTGTAATAAGTTCCTGTAGCTATTATTATTGTTGTGTAGGTGGTTTAAAAGTAGGTAACATTATGTAGCATCGTGTAATAAGTTCCTGTAGTTAATATTAAGGTTGTATAGTTAGTTTAATAGTAGGTATCATTATGTAGCATGGTGTAATAAGTTCCTTTAGTTGTTATTGTAGTTGGGTAGGTTGTTTAATAGTAGGTAACATAATATAGCATGGTGTAATAATTTCCTGTAGTTATTATTATGGTTGTATAGTTAGTTTATAGTAGGTGTCTTTATGTAGCATGGTGTAATAAGTTCCTGTAATTGGGTAGATTGTTTAATAGTAAGTAACATTATGTAGCATTGTGTAATGAGTTCCTGTAGTTATTATTATGGTTGTGTGGGTAGTTTAGTAGTAGATAACATTATGTAGCATGGTGTAATAAGTTCCTGTAGTTGTTATTATCGTTGTGTAGTTTGTTTAATAGTAGGTAACATTATGTAGCATGGTGTAATAATTTACTGTGGTTATTATTATGGTTGTGTAGATGGTTTTATAGTTGGTATCTTTATGTAGCATGGTGTCATAAGTTCCTGTAGTTATTATTATAGTTGAGTAGGTTGTTTATTAGAATTTAACAATATGTAGCATGGTGTAATAGGTTCCTGTACTTGTTATTATGGTTGTGTAGGTGGTTTAATTGTAGGTAACATTGTGTAGCATGGCGTGTTATGTTCGTCTAGTTATTTTTTATCGTTGTGTATGTTGTTTAATAGTAAGTAACTTTATGTAACATGGTGTAATAAGTTCCTGTAGTTATTATTATTGTTGTGTAGGTGGTTTAATAGTAGGTATCATTATGTAGCATGGTGTAATAAGTTTCTTTAGTTATTATTTTTTTGTTGTGTAGGTTGTTTAATAGAAGGTAATATTATGTAGCATGGTGTAATAATTTCCTGTAGTTATTATTATGGTTGTATAGTTAGTTTAATAGTAGGTAACATTATGTAGCATGGTGTAATAATTTACTGTGGTTATTATTATGGTTGTGTAGATGGTTTATTAGTAGGTAAATTTATGTAGCATGGTGTAATAAGTTCCTCTAATTATTACCATGGTGTGTAGATGGTTTAATAGTAGGTAACGTTATGTAGCATGGTGTGTTAAATTCATCTAGTTATTATTATTGTTGTGTAGGTGGTTTAATCTTAGGTAACATTATGTAGCATGGTGTAATATGTTCCTGTAGTTATTATTATGGTTGTGTAGATGGTTTAATAGTAGGTAAATTTATGTAGCATGGTGTAATAAGTTCCTCTAGTTATTATCATGGTGTGTAGATGGTTTAATAGTAGGTAACATTATGTAGCATGGTGTATTAAATTCATCTAGTTATTATTATTGTTGTGTAGGTGGTTTAATCGTAGGTAACACTATGCAGCATGGTGTAATATGTTCCTGTAGTTGTTATTATGGTTGTGTAGGTGGTTTATTAGTAGGTAACTTTATATAGTATGGTGTCATTTGTTCCTGTAGTTATTATTATAGTTGAGTATGTGGTTTACTAGTAGGTATCATTATGTAGCATGGTGTAATAAGTTCCTGTAGTTATTATTATGGTTGTGTAGGTTGTTTATTAGAATTTAACAATAAGTAGCATGGTGTAATACGTTCCTGTAGTTGTTATTATGGTTGTGTAGGTGGTTTAATAGTAGGTAACATTGTGTAGCATGGCGTGTTATGTTCGTCTAGTTATTTTTATCGTTGTGTATGTTGTTTAATAGTAAGTAACTTTATGTAACATGGTGTAATAAGTTCCTGTAGTTATTATTATTGTTGTGTAGGTGGTTTAATAGTAGGTAACTTTATGTAGCATGGTGGAATATATTCCTGTAGTTGTTATTGTAGTTGTGTTGTTAGTTTAATAATAGCTAACTTTATGTAGCATCGTGTAATAAGTTCCTGTAATTAATATTATGGTTGTATAGTTAGTTTAATAGTAGGTATCATTATGTAGCATGGTGTAATAAGTTCCTGTAGTTATTATTATGGTTGTGTAGGTGATTTAGTAGTGGGTAACTTTAAGTAGCATGGTGTAATACGTTTCTGTAGTTGTTATTATCGTTGTGTAGTTAGTTTAATAGTAGGTAACTTTATGTAGCATCATGTAATATGTTCCTGTAGTTATTATTATTGTTGTATAGTTGGTTTAATAGTAGGTAACATTTTGTAGCATGGTGCGTTAAATTCCTCATTTATTATTATGGTTGTGTAGGTGGTTTATTGGTAGGTAACTTTATAGAGCATGGTGTAATATGTTCCTGTAGTTGTTATAATCGTTGTGTAGTTAGTTTAATAGTAGGTATCTTTATGTAGCATGGTGTCATAAGTTCCTGTAGTTATTATTATAGTTGAGTAGATTGTTTATTAGAATTTTACAATATGTAGCATCGTGTAATACGTTCCTGTAGTTATTATTATGGTTCTGTAAGTTGTTTAATAGTAGGTAACTTTATGTAGCATGGTGTAATAAGTTCCTGTAGTTATTATTATTGTTGTGTAGGTGGTTAATTGGAAGGTAACATGATGTAGCATGGTGTAATAAGTTCCTGTAGTTATTATTATAGTTGTGTAGGTGGTTTAGTAGTCGGTAACTTTAAGTAGCATGGTGTAATAAGTTCCTGTAGTTAATATTATGGTTGTATAGTTAATTTAATAGTAGGTATCTTTATGTAGCATGGTGTAATAAGTTCCTTTAGTTGTTATAGTAGTTGGGTAGGTGGTTTAATAGTAGGTAACTTTATGTAGCATGGTGGAATAAGTTCCTGTAGTTGTTATTGTAGTTGTGTAGTTAGTTTAATAATAGGTAACTTTATGCAGCATCGTGTAATAAGTTCCTGTAGTTAATATTATGGTTGTATAGTTAGTTTAATAGTAGGTATCATTATATAGCATGGTGTAATAAGTTCCTTTAGTTGTTATAGTAGTTGGGTAGGTGGTTTAATAGTAGGTAACTTTATGTAGCATGGTGGAATAAGTTCCTGTAGTTGTTATTGTAGTTGTGTAGTTAGTTTAATAATAGGTAACTTTATGTAGCATCGTGTAATAAGTTCCTGTAGTTAATATTATGGTTGTGTAGTTAGTTTAATAGTAGGTATCTTTATGTAGCATGGTGTAATAAGTTCCTTTAGTTATTATTATGGTTGTGTAGGTAGTTTAGTAGTATGTAACTTTATGCAGCATACTGTAATAAGTTCCTGTAATTGTTATTTTCGTTGTGTAGTTTGTTTAATAGTAGGTAACTTTATGTAGCATCATGTAATAAGTTTTTGTAGTTGTTATTATAGTTGTGTAGGTGATTTAATAGTAGGTAACATTATGTAGCATGGTGTAATAAGTTACTCTACTTGTTATTAGAGTTGTGTGGTTAGTTTAGTAGTAGGTAACTTTATGTAGCATCGTGTAATAAGTTCCTGTGGTTATTATTGTAGTTGTGTAGGTGGTTTAATAGTAGGTAACATTGTGTAGCATGGTGTGTTAAGTTCCTCTATTTATTATTATGGTTGTGTAGGTGGTTTAATAGTAGGTAACTTTATGTAACATGGTATGTTAAGTTTTACTACTTATTCTTATGGTTGTGTAGGTGGTTTAATAGTAGGTAACATTATGTAGCATGGTGTAATAAGTTCGTGTAGTTATTATTATGGTTGTGTTGGTGGTTTAATAGTAGGTAACTTTATGTAGCATGGTGTAATAATTTCCTGTAGTTGTTATTATGGTTGTGTATGTGGTTTAATAGCAGGTAACTTTATGTAGCATGGTGTGTTAAGTTCAGCTAGTTATTATTATGGTTGTGTGGAGCCATATCGTGACATTATTTAATGTATCTTAAATAATACGATTGATCGAGTTAAAATTTGTCGTTTTGCAATATAAAATTCTTGTATTCTCAGATTTCAAGCATTTGTTAACATGAAGGTTTTAGAATTTCCGAGATTAGTATATCGGTTTTAGTTAATGGCATTGGAAAACTAAGGAATATGGATCATCTTAGGTGTGCAGAACAATATGGAAAGAGACTTGCAGTTTGCTCGAGATGTGATAAGCTAAGTGCGAAGTGTTTTAGCAGTTGAGAATCCACGAACATAAATTTTAGTTCAAAGGCTGTAAACGAGTGTCACATGACCATGCGCAACAGTATTAAAAATCATCCGAATGAAAAAAAACATTGTAAGTCACGTGTACACGAGCTTTTTGGACGATTTGCATTACTAAAGCAAATAGAAATTAAAATGAATTTTAATACTATTCTGTGCTGAGAGATATTGGTCAATTGGTGGGCCTATGGATTTCCATTGCAACCAAGTAGCTTCACAAGAGAGATCTTTGCAATGGAAAAGAAAACTACGGGGACATTGTCAAATTCACCATATTTCGTCAGGTGCTAAGATATTTATCCACTAATTCTTGAGGATTGGTGTTTCAGGTTCTAGTGCACTTCCTCTACCAACAGTGTGTATTTATAAATGTAATGTTAATGAATTTAATTATATACAGTTTAATGTGAAAGATAATAAAATAATATTAAAATTAAAATTATAAAAAATTATTTATCTTCTCTAACCCTAACAATAGAAACTAAATGGAGAAATATATTTGTTATACTTGCTAAACGTTGTATTATTTGTTTGTACAACTTTCATTACCTCATGAGATTTGATATTAATTATCTTCAAAGACGACACTTTGTGTCGTTAAGATATTTGTCCGATATCATTATTTATTCTTTCATTAACATTACAAATAATTTATTATTAAAGTCCGGATTATCTTACAAATAGTGACTTGTTTCATTAATTTTTAAGTTAATCTTTTGTGTATCAGTTTTAGCAATTTTATAATGGAATATAATATCGGGTCAACATGGCCAGGTCGGTTAATAGGTTAGACTTGTAATATGAGAGTTGCAGGTTTGAATTCACGTCTCACTAAACATACATGCCCGTGTAGCCTTGGGGTTATAACGTAAGAGAGAAAAGAGTTCCACCAGAGTTGATAGTGGGTAGTAATCACTATCTACTTTCCTCTAGTCTTAAACTGCTAAATTATGGACCCTTATAGCAGATAGCCAAAGTGTAGCTTTGTGCGAAATTCACACCAGTATAATATCAGGATATTTACTTTTAACAGAGCTGTTATCTAATTAATTGTAAACTTTTTCAAAAATGTCTTTTATTATCTAGATTTTTTAAAAATTAAATCCTTAATATTTGTTTTGGATCTTTTGTAAACATGGATTATAATTATCTATCTAAATATGGATTATAATTATATACGTAAGTATGAATTATAATTATCTATGTAAGTATGAATTATAATTTTCTACGTAAGTATGGATTGTAATTATCTATCTAAGTATGTATTAGAATTATCTATGTAAATATGGATTATAATTATCTATGTAACTAAGGATTATAATTATCTATGTAAATAATTTTCTATGGATTAAAATTATCTATGTAGATATGGATCATAATTTTCTACGTAAGTATGGATTATAATTTTCCATCACTATCCTTCTTGCTTTATGTAAGTATGGATTATAATTTTCCATCACTATCCTTCTTGCTATATGTAAGTATGGATTATAATTTTCCCTCACTGTCCTTCTTGCTATATGTAAGTATGGATTATACTTTTCCCTCACTGCCCTTCTTGCTTTATGTAAGTATGGATTATAATTTTCCTCACTGTCCTTCTTGCTTTATGTAAGTATGGATTATAATTTTCCCTCACTGTCCTTCTTGCTATATGTAAGTATGGATTATAATTTCCATCACTATCCTTCTTGCTTTATGTAAGTATGGATTATAATTTTCCATCACTATCCTTCTTGCTTTATGTAAGTATGGATTATAATTTTCCCTCACTGTCCTTCTTGCTATATGTAAGTATGGATTATAATTTTCCCTCACTGTCCTTCTTGCTATATGTAAGTATGGATTATAATTTCCATCACTATCCTTCTTGGTTTATGTAAGTATGGATTATAATTTTCTCTCACTGTCCTTCTTGCTATATGTAAGTATAAATTATAATTTTCCCTCACTGCCCTTCTTGCTTTATGTAAGTATGGATTATAATTTTCCCTCATTGCCCTTCTTGCTTTATGTAAGTATGGATTATAATTTTCCCTCACTGTCCTTCTTGCTATATGTAAGTATGGATTATAATTTCCCTCACTATCCTTCTTGCTTTATGTAAGTATGAATTATAATTTCCATCACTATCCTTCTTGCTATATGTAAGTATGGATTATAATTTTCCCTCACTGCCCTTCTTGCTTTATGTAAGTATGGATTATAATTTTCCTCACTGTCCTTCTTGCTTTATGTAAGTATGGATTATAATTTTCCCTCACTGTCCTTCTTGCTATATGTAAGTATGGATTATAATTTCCATCACTATCCTTCTTGCTTTATGTAAGTATGGATTATAATTTTCCATCACTATCCTTCTTGCTTTATGTAAGTATGGATTATAATTTTCCCTCACTGTCCTTCTTGCTATATGTAAGTATGGATTATAATTTTCCCTCACTGTCCTTCTTGCTATATGTAAGTATGGATTATAATTTCCATCACTATCCTTCTTGGTTTATGTAAGTATGGATTATAATTTTCTCTCACTGTCCTTCTTGCTATATGTAAGTATAAATTATAATTTTCCCTCACTGCCCTTCTTGCTTTATGTAAGTATGGATTATAATTTTCCCTCACTGTCCTTCTTGCTATATGTAAGTATGGATTATAATTTTCCCTCACTGTCCTTCTTGCTATATGTAAGTATGGATTATAATTTCCCTCACTATCCTTCTTGCTTTATGTAAGTATGAATTATAATTTTCCATCACTATCCTTCTTGCTTTATGTAAGTATGGATTATAATTTTCCCTCACTGTCCTTCTTGCTATATGTAAGTATGGATTATAATTTTCCATCACTATCCTTCTTGCTCTTTTCTCATTTTTTCATTGATTCTTCAACTTCTTTGGTAAATTTCCATTGTAGCTGTTTAGGACAATATTTAGATAAACTTAGGTTTGTTGTATTTATAATTATAAAGTCTTTAAAATATAAAACTAAATATTGTAATTTTTCTTCATTATTAACAGTTTGAAATTCACATTATTTTAAATTTTTATAAAGGATTTCATCCAATTTTAACTAAGTCGAATTTCTAACTATAAATAGTTACAAGGAAATGACATCAGGTCCAATTTCAAAATTATAAATATGAGAGTGAAATTTAGTTGTTATCAAAATAACATGTGGATTTATAATATTAAACATATATCCTTAATCTATGTTAATTTGTTCACAGCCACAAGCATTGTGTTTACTCTTCAAATCACCTAAAATTAGTGAATTATCATTATAAATTATTAATTTTATAAAAAAATATTTTGATCAAGATGATTTCTTGGTGAAATATTGATATTAATAATTGCACATTTAATATTTGAAATCCACACATCAATAGCTAAGACTTATTTAACACTGGAATCACTAGTGTCTCTAATTCGGATCTTATATAATATTTGACTAAAAGTGTTAACCCTGAAGAATGTTTGTTGATATCTGCTCTTTCTATAAATATTAAATATTTGACTAAAACTGTTAGCCCTAATAATTGTTTATTGATAACTGTCCTACCTATAAATATTAAATATTTGACTAAAACAATTCACCCTAATGAAATTTTATTGATATCTGCCCTTCCTATAAATATTAAACATTTGGCTAAAACTGTTAACCCTAAAGAATGTTTATTGATATCTGCCCTTCCTATAAATATTAAATATTTGACTAAAACTGTTAACCCTAATGAAATTTTATTGATATCTGCCCTTCCTATAAATATTAAATATTTAACTAAAACTGTTAACCCAGAAGAATGTTTATTGATATCTGCCCTTCCTATAAATATTAAATATTTGAATAAAAATGTTAACCCTAATGAATGTTTATTGATATCTGCCCTTCCTATAAATATTAAATATTCAACTAAAACCGTTAACCCTAATGAATGTTTATTGATATCTGTTCTTCCTATAAATATTAAATATTCAACTAAAACCGTTAACCCTAATGAATGTTTATTGATACCTGTCCTTACTATAAATACTAAATTTTTGATTAAAACTGTTGGAATGAACCTGTCCCTCCTGTAAATATTAAATCCTTTAGAATGATGGTTTATATTGTTTGTTGATCTCGTTTCGTATTATATAAATACTATGACAACTTATTTAATAAAACAACTCATCCCACTTTTACCCTGTGTGTTAACAACTGATATACCAAAACTTTAAGTTCCATCATAAAACTTTATAGAATGGACGACAACTGCCTGTTGTGGAGACACAAGTGTGGAGGACGACATTTCAAAATCTTCCGTCTTCAGGTCGTCCTCTACACTCGTATCTCTACAACAGACAGTTGTCGTCCATTCTACAAAGTTTCATCATGAATACTTTGCCTAATCAATCTATCAAAGAATATTTAAGTTCCATCATCTCGTCTCCCGTTAGAACAGCGTTAAGTATTCGGATTTAGAACGCTAAAGTCAGGGATCTGATTCCTCTCGGTGCGATTCCTCTTGGTGGACACAGAAGATAGCCAGATGTGGCTTTGCTATAGGAAAACATACATACTATTATCTCTGGGTAAAATATCTTGCCTTACATTTCAAAAGCCTTCCCCCGCTAGTACAGCGCTAAGTCTACGGATTTACAATGCTAAAATCAGGGGTTCGATTCCTCTCTGTGGGCTCACCAGATAGCCTGATGTGGCTTTGCTGTAAAAAACAACAACACACATACATTTAACAATAATACCACTTGTTTGGTAAACAGATTTAATTTAGGGTGATACACATATTATTCAGGATACAGACAGAAATGGAATTGAAGACAGATTACTTTTATAAAATATTTTTATTAAACGAGAAATCCGAGTTCTAAATGCGACCTCTCGATGTATAGAAATGTCAGTGAGTTGTTCATTAGTTTTCAAGCTCAGAGGGGTACCCGTGCTTTACTTACCACAGGAGTATCAAAATGTAAGTCACTGGACTTACTGGTATAGATTAGGAGGAGATAAGCACTTTTAACAGTTAACAGTTTATTTCTTATGTGATCTGGTATCTTGAAGATTTTCGTGCCGTACAAAGTGGAATAATCTAGTCCTAGTTAGAGCCATTACACTTGTTCAGATTCTACGACTTATCTGATTTTCTAACATTGCTGATAATCCTAATAGAATTATTATCTAGTATTCATTGTTTTTTGAACTGTATTCATAAGTGTCGTCTTCAGGGTTACAAAGTTTCAATTCTGATGGAGAGAAGTTATTTAATTCGTTGTTTTCTTACGAATCACTTCTTTAGGATGAACACGACTCTTCACGTGCTGCACCTGGAAGTGACGTATCTAGTTGCTAGGGTTACTGGATTTTGATTTTCTTGAGAAGAACTTTAATTGTGGTAGAAGGGGTGATATAAACACCGGGCTGAATAAGGTAAGAAGTGGCGCACAAACCTATTACATCTGTACACAACGTCACGAGGAGGGTAGTTCTCTTCTCTGTAGGGATTATGGATCTGATGTCAAGTTTTCTTAAAATTTATACAAGCATTTTATATTCGCCTTCAAGTGGAAAAAATATATAAATCGAAAAGAAAGTTATGTTAGGGATAAACATACACACATATATTACTGTGTAAAATTGTAAGGACAAAGTCATACATTGTATTTCAGGTTACTTTCTAAGAACAATAGAAGATAAATCATAGATGAAACATAAACAAAAATTGATTAATCTTCGTGTTTATTACAACATAAACTTAGTGGAAAATTTGAGTTCATCAAACAGTTAATATTTTGTATGTCCCATTTACTGTAATAAATACAGAAAGTATTTCAAACATTGTTTTAACATATTTAATCAAAGTGTTTTTTGTGATTTTACTCCAAGTGTCTCCAATATACTTCCATACATTATCTTTAGAAGCATATTTTGATCTGTCAAGTTTTTGATGTATCAAATCCCAGATCTGGTAAATTGGGTTCAGATCAGAGCTGTATGGGGACCATTGTATCATTTGAATGACTCCAGATCAAAGCTGTATGGGGACCATTGTATCATTTGTATGACTCCAGCAGCCTCTTTCTTAGCGAATTAATTTCTGTATAGGTTGGATGAATGTTTGGGGTTATTATCTTCTAGGTACTAGAATCATTTATCAATAATACACAAACCACTGGGTGCACCAGGATGGATCGGTATTTGTGAAGAGAAGCAGCCCCAAGTCTTAAAACATTGATGTATGTTTCTTCTACCAGACATTCAACACATGATCCATATATTACAAACTTGGACTCTTCCGTTCATAACATCTTCATCCAATTATTAACAGTCTAGTTACAATACAGCCGTACAACATTAGTTCTGTAGATGTATAGAAAGTTACCACACAGCCGTACTACTTTAGTTCTGTAGATGTATAGAAAGTTACCACACAGCCGTACAACATTAGTTCTGTAGATGTATAGAAAGTTACCACACAGCTGTACTACATTAGTTCTGTAGATGTATAGAAAGTTACCACACAGCCGTACAACATTAGTTCTGTAGATGTATAGAAAATTACCACACATCCGTACAACATTAGTTCTGTAGATGTATAGAAAGTTACCACACAGCCGTACAACATTAGTTCTGTAGATGTATAGAAAGTTACCACACAGCCGTACTACATTAGTTCTGTAGATGTATAGAAAGTTACCACACAGCCGTACAACATTAGTTCTGTAGATGTATAGAAAGTTACCACACAGCCGTACAACATTAGTTCTGTAGATGTATAGAAAGTTACCACACAGCCGTACAACATTAGTTCTGTAGATGTATAGAAAGTTACCACCCAGCAGTACAACATTATTTCTACAAACGAATTGAAAGTTACCACCCAGCCGTACAACATTATTTCTACAGACGAATTGAAAGTTACCACACAGCCGTACAACATTAGTTCTGTAGATGTATAGAAAGTTACCACCCAGCCGTACAACATTATTTCTACAGACGAATTGAAAGTTACCACCCAGCCGTACAACATTATTTCTACAGACGAATTGAAAGTTACCACACAGCCGTACAACATTAGTTCTGTAGATGTATAGAAAGTTACCACCCAGCCGTACAACATTATTTCTACAGACGAATTGAAAGTTACCACCCAGCCGTACAACATTATTTCTACAGACGAATTGAAAGTTACCACACAACCTTATTACACTAGTTATGTAAACGTATAGAAAGTTACCGTACAGTCGTATTACATTAGTTTTGTAGACGTATAGATTGTTACCATACAGCCGTACTACTTTAGTTGTATAGACGAATAAAAGGTTACCATACACCAACCTAAAAACCATTTTGGAGTTGTGTCGGACTTTGCTTGGATTCACGTTTCTCTTTTAAACGGACTGAAATACTTTTTAAACGTCCAGGAACATGAAACATCGGTTTCTGTTAACCGAATTAAATGTTAACCGTGTTTTTCGGTTTACTGCTCGTAGTTACGTTATTATGTTCTGAATACTGCGGCAAGCTGGTAGACCTGAACTGTTTAAAATACACTTCACTAAACTGAAAGTTGACTGGACGTAATGGTTTAGTTTCTTTCTTGGGAATGATTGTTATATTGGTGAATTTCCACTGGAACGAATAACACTAAGAAAGATTTGTTTGTTTTTGAAATTCGTGCAAAGCTACTCGAGAGCTATCTGTGCTAGTCGTCCCTAATTTAGCAGTGTAAGACTAGAGGGAAGGCAACTAGTCATCACCACCCATCGCCAACTCTTGGGCTACTCTTTTACCAACGAATAATGGGATTGACCGTCACATTATAACGCCCTCATGGCTGAAAGGGCGAGTATGTTTGGTGGGACGGAGATGCGAACCTGCGACCCTCAGATTACGAGTCGCACGCCTTAACACGCTTGGTCCACTAAGAATGAAGAGAGAAGTTAAATAATTGAGAGATGAGAAGGTCAGCTGCACTTTTAAAAATTGGTGTTGAAAGGGTTAATACGTGTTTTCATTACACAGTGGTACAGTGTTAAGTTTATCAATGCGTAATTATGAAAGTGTTCATTACGTCACCGTTACATAAAAAACACATATTTCACGAATAGTAGATGTAAGTTAATTGGAAGATACATTTGAAAAAGTTACAATAAAAATTAATTTTTCTTTCACTTTGAATTTTCGAATTATTTGATAATATGTAAAAAAAAACCCTTTCGCGATGGGTCAGATGTCAAAGGCCATGTCATCGCGTTTGTTGACTTGCATTCAACGTTTTATTGCACTGTTATGAATTTATGTCAAGAAGTGTGAAATTAGATTTCAGATTATATTTCCAACTTTGTTACTGTATATTAGCTGACCTTTTAATTTAACAGTAAATGTTAAAATAACACATCTAAATATAAATTATAGTGAGTCACGTGGAATACCGAATGCAGTACTGTTTAAAATTAGATGTTTCACACGCCTCAATACAAAGTCTACAGTTTCGTTAAAATGAGGAACTCAAATTATCAGTATTGACAAGCTAAAAGAAGAACATCATACACTTCTATTTTGCTGAATCAAACACAGAAACCCCCTTTACCTCTTTCTATTCGCAAACAAACGCGGTAGAGTTTTAGTTCAGAGAGAGAAATCAGAAGAAGACTTCTCTCTCCAACTGCGGTGGTCAGGAACGTTGTGGTTCATCTTCGTCCCTTTACTTGAGAGATTGTTGAAATTTTCATGGAAATTTGTCTTTATTTTGGTTTGATTTCTTTAAGGTATAGAAGTGAGGTGGGGTATGTGAGAGGGACACGAGAGAAGGCGTAAGGGAAGTGAGCCAGGCCTTGGCCTGTGGTCAGTATAACCTGGCGGCTGGTGAGTTGATTTAGAATTGACTATAACTGACTAAAACGACTCTTTCCACTTTTTGAAACGGTTCCTTATATACGCCTTTTTTAATTATATGCATGTGAACAACCAATCAACAGCTTAGAATATCCCCCTAGTGGTTCTCTCGTCCATTTCAATACGTGAAAAGGCTACAACGTTTATTCCATCTACGATCTCAGGGTGGTAAGTTGTGTCTTTATTCTACTTGAAGTTTCATATAATTTTTTAAAAATCTAAATACGTCTTAGTTACTTAGCTTGATAAATTATTGTGAAATTATGTGGTATCAGTATAGTTATTTACGATTTTTTTGGTTATAATTGTACACACAAGACCTAAAAAAATTGGTATGATATCCTCCACGTGCAAAGTTTTAAAAGGCTTAGCAACCTATGCCCATTCACAATGATGTTCAAAATTCGTACCTAGAAGAGATAATTGTTTGCTATATTTCTTTGTTTATTGTTGTTCTATATTTAAGAAAAATAGGCTTCATAACTTATTTCTGAACAGTAATAATCTATATGCATATATAATGCATCATAATTGAAATACGATTATATTACAAAATACTAGCTAAATTACAGCCAAGACAGGGTCACTTTGTGAAGAAAATGAGTGCACGTGCAACGAGTCAGTAGAAGTTATGCACTGTTAGCTAGTCACCACTGGAAGGGAAAGTCAATATAATACAACATAATAAATATATATAAATGTGTAACATTATGAGACTTAAGCTACTTAGACTAAACGACCGTATTTTCATGTTATGATATGTAGTCATTCCAGCGCGAGAAAAGCATAATTTATACTTATTTCATATTTTTAAACTTTGGTTACGAGGTCGGTCAGTTGACACAACCCCACATAGTTAGGTTATAAGTCTTACTGAAAACATACAACAGAAATGTATTTAAGAGGTTTTAGAAATTACACAAATAATATCCGAGATTAATAGGATGAAGTTTTCTTAATCGTTACCTGAAATCACTTCGCACTGTGAATACTAAGGAAACAGATTATATTCTCATCAACAATTTTTTAATAAAAATATTTCATTAAAAACCTGATTTATCGTGTACAAAACTTTACTGACGGTCCACTAAATTTTGTGAAGGCACACATACTGTATCAAAAGTTATAATATAAATACTTAACGTGTCCAGATATGTATACGAACTTGTGTGTATTATGTTATTGAGCCTGTTGCGAAATTTCCAAGTTTGGTTCATCGTGAATTCTTTGGACTCGTCTACTCTTGTTTGTGTATCAGTTTCTCAATGCTGACATCTAAGCCGTTTTTTACATAATTGTTTGGATTCTAGTTTTGAATCAGAAGTCATGAAACTATCAGTGCTATCCATTTTGTTTTGTCCGATTTTCAAAAACTAGTTGCTGACATCTAAGCCGTTTTTTACATAATTGTTTGAATTCTAGTTTTGAATCAGAAGTCATGAAACTATCAGTGCTATCCATTTTGTTTTGTCCGGTTTCAAAAGCTAGTTGCTGACATCTAAGCCGTTTTTTACATAATTGTTTGGATTCTAGTTTTGAATCAGAAGTCATGAAACTATCGGTGCTATACATTTTGTTTTGTCCGGTTTCAAAAGCTAGTTGCTAACAATATAATAACTATAGAAAATAAGTGAAAAAGTGAGAAATATAAACTCTGATACAAGTTGTTTGAAACTTTGATATATACTAACAGAACATTTTATTTAACAATATTTCCTTTCATTTGATAAACTGCCTACGACATAGATGGAAGGGTTAATGATTCTTTCTTCTAGGGATGGGAACCTTCACAAAGTTAGAGATTTGTAAGATAAGATTCATTCAAAATAGTGCGAGAACAGCGTTTCGTCTTAAAACAAAAATTAGGAGGACACGATTCTCACACCATTACACCACTGTTGATAAAGCTTACGATTCTCACACCATTACACGACTGCTGATAAAGCTTACGATTCTCACACCATTACACCACTGCTGATAAAGCTTACGATTCTCACACCATTACACCACTGCTGATAAAGCTTACGATTCTCACACCATTACACCACTGCTGATAAAGCTTACGATTCCCAAACCATTACACCACTGCTGATAAAGCTTACGATTCTCACACCATTACACCACTGCTGATAAAGCTTATTTTGTTGTTTCTTTGTTGAATTTCACGCATAGCTACTCGAGGGCTATCGGCACTTGTCATCCACAATTTTGGTCTTCATCTAGAAGGATAGGCAATTAGTCATCACCACCCATCGCCAACTCTTGAGTTACTCTTACCAATGAATAATAGGATTGATCGTGAAATTATAACGCTCCCACCGCTGAAAGGGCGAATATGTTTGACGAAGGGTTTTTGAGAAAGGTGATTAGAGATTTAATCAAAGATTAACAGACCTGTTTGTGTTGTCGTGAAAGAGATAAGAGATGTAGTCTGAGTAGTTGTTAGTTACCTGTTATCATTAATATTGTATTTAGTTGGTTGGAGATTAGAGATTTAATCAAAGATTAACAGACCTGTTTGTGTTGTCGTGAAAGAGATAAGAGATGTAGTCTGAGTAGTTGTTAGTTACCTGTTATCATTAATATTGTATTTAGTTGATTGGAGATTAGAGATTTAATCAAAGATTAACAGACCTGTTTGTGTTGTCGTGAAAGAGATAAGAGGTGTAGTCTGAGTAGTTGTTAGTTACCTGTTATCATTAATATTGTATTTAGTTGATTGGTGATTAGAGATTTAATCAAAGATTAACAGACCTGCTTGTGTTGTCGTGAAAGAGATAAGAGGTGTAGTCTGAGTAGTTGTTAGTTACCTGTTATCATTAATATTGTATTTACTTGATTGGAGATTAGAGATTTAATCAAAGATTAACAGACCTGTTTGTGTTGTCGTGAAAGAGATAAGAGATGTAGTCTGAGTAGTTGTTAGTTACCTGTTATCATTAATATTGTATTTAGTTGATTGGTGATTAGAGATTTAATCAAAGATTAACAGACCTGTTTGTGTTGTCGTGAAAGAGATAAGAGGTGTAGTCTGAGTAGTTGTTAGTTACCTGTTATCATTAATATTGTATTTACTTGATTGGAGATTAGAGATTTAATCAAAGATTAACAGACCTGTTTGTGTTGTCGTGAAAGAGATAAGAGATGTAGTCTGAGTAGTTGTTAGTTACCTGTTATCATTAATATTGTATTTAGTTGATTGGAGATTAGAGATTTAATCAAAGATTAACAGACCTGTTTGTGTTGTCGTGAAAGAGATAAGAGATGTAGTCTGAGTAGTTGTTAGTTACCTGTTATCATTAATATTGTATTTAGTTGATTGGAGATTAGAGATTTAATCAAAGATTAACAGACCTGTTTGTGTTGTCGTGAAAGAGATAAGAGGTGTAGTCTGAGTAGTTGTTAGTTACCTGTTATCATTAATATTGTATTTAGTTGATTGGTGATTAGAGATTTAATCAAAGATTAACAGACCTGCTTGTGTTGTCGTGAAAGAGATAAGAGGTGTAGTCTGAGTAGTTGTTAGTTACCTGTTATCATTAATATTGTATTTACTTGATTGGAGATTAGAGATTTAATCAAAGATTAACAGACCTGTTTGTGTTGTCGTGAAAGAGATAAGAGATGTAGTCTGAGTAGTTGTTAGTTACCTGTTATCATTAATATTGTATTTAGTTGATTGGTGATTAGAGATTTAATCAAAGATTAACAGACCTGTTTGTGTTGTCGTGAAAGAGATAAGAGATGTAGTCTGAGTAGTTGTTAGTTACCTGTTATCATTAATATTGTATTTACTTGATTGGAGATTAGAGATTTAATCAAAGATTAACAGACCTGTTTGTGTTGTCGTGAAAGAGATAAGAGATGTAGTCTGAGTAGTTGTTAGTTACCTGTTATCATTAATATTGTATTTAGTTGATTGGAGATTAGAGATTTAATCAAAGATTAACAGACCTGTTTGTGTTGTCGTGAAAGAGATAAGAGATGTAGTCTGAGTAGTTGTTAGTTACCTGTTATCATTAATATTGTATTTACTTGATTGGAGATTAGAGATTTAATCAAAGATTAACAGACCTGTTTGTGTTGTCGTGAAAGAGATAAGAGATGTAGTCTGAGTAGTTGTTAGTTACCTGTTATCATTAATATTGTATTTAGTTGGTGGTTGTGAGAGCGTCTTTGAAAACGTATACAAATAGATGAATTTTTCTCACTGTTGGTGGCAGCACCGTAGGTTTTATAAGTAGTGTTACCATTTTCTTTGGAAACTTTGTAGTGAGTGAGGAATGCTGGACAGGGGATTAATGTAAAATTTGCTACAGAGTATGTCACTTCAGGAAGATGGTGGAAACTGGGGTAAAGTCCGTTAGAAAGTGGACATTAGTATTAGACCTATTAAATGTATAAACACTACATTGTTTGTCAAGTAGTTTAGGGAACAGAAGTATGTGTAATAATAAACAGGAACAGGACACATAATACAGATCACATGATACAGGACACACTTGTTACGATTTGAATACCTTTTATAGGTTCGAGAAGTATTGCCATAGTTAAATATTTATGTAAAAACGGCTCGTTTGGGTTGAGAAAATTCTTTTTACGTGGAGGAGCGGACAACGTTTCGACCTTCTTCGGCCATCGTCAGGTTCATAAAGAAAGAGGTAACTGACCAGAAGCTGACCACGTGTTTGGAAGGGGTTGTGTAACTGAGTGTCGGAATGTAGAGGGCGGTGTTAGAAGTTTGAATATATAATTTTATTTATTTTATTATATTAATATAGGTATAAAGGCGTTCCTTTATATTGGTTTATTTTGGGTTTAAGTTGTTGTATAAGTAAGGCTTCTTTAATTTTGCGTTTGTTTATGTTTGTTTCTTTATTTAGTATTTGAGTGTTTTTTATGGTTATGTTGTGTTTATTTGACTTGCAGTGTTCGAAAACGTGTGAAGGTGACATTTTATGTTCTTTGAATCTGGTTTCCATTTTTCTATTTGTTTCTCCAATATAGAAGTCGTGGCAGTTATCACATTGTATTTTATAAATAATGTTGGTGTGGTGTTTGTCAGTGTAGTTTTTACATAGTATAGACCTTAGTTTTGTGCCTGGTTTTTGAATAAATTTGGTATTAACTGGAATGTCATATTTTGTTACTAGTTTTTGCTAAATGTTGGTTATTTTTCTGCTGATGTCAGGAATATATGGTATACAGCAGTATATGGTTTCGTGATTTTTTTTTATTCGTGAGCTGTATTTACTTTTGTTGGTTGATTTTGCTTTCTGTCTAGATGTGTGTATAATGTTTTCTACGGTTTGTGGAGGAAACTTATTGATGTTGATGAAGTATTGTTTTATTTTGTCTACTTCATCGTTAATTTTATCTGGTGAGCATAGTTTTATGGCTGTGTTTATTTGGTTTCTTAGTATGTGAGTTTTTGTTTTGTTTCATGTGCTGAGTCCCAAGGAATGTATAGTCCAGTATGGGTGATTTTTCAGTTTGGATTTCTGTTTTGAATCGTGTATCGGTTCTTGTAATTTTGAGGTTAAGAAATGATATTTGATTGCTTTCTTCCTGTTCACATGTGAAGTTAATGTTGGGATGTATAGAGTTAATGTGATTGAAAAAATTCAGTATGTGTTCTGTAGATTTGAATCCCGCAATCGTGTCATCTACATATCTGTACCAGTATAGTGGTGGATGTAATGCTGTGTTAATTGCTTGTGTTTCAACTTGTGTCATAAAAATATTGGCTACAATTGGTGATACTGGTTTGCACATGCTTAGGCCATTTGTTTGTATATAGTTGTGGTTGTTGAACATGAAGTTTGTCTTTATCGTGGTGAATTCTATGAGGGTTGCTAGTTGGTTGCTGGGAATGTCTATAGTTGAATTAGGGTCTCGGATATAGAGTTCTAAGGCTATCTTGCAGGCTTCAGTGGTTGGAACTTCTGTAAAGAGGGATATAACATCGAAACTGGCCATTAAGGCTTTATGATTAAGTTGATTTAGATTAGACTTGAAATTAAAAGTCTTTGATGAATGAGCTGGCTGAGGTTACATATTTGGAGAATGCCCATGCTATGTATTTACCAAGATTGTAATTAAACGATTCATATGTGGACATTATTGGTCGTAATGGACAATCTGGTTTATGAGGTTTGGGGATGCCGTATATTTGCGGTGTGCGTGAGTCGGTTTTACGTAGGTAGGAATAAAGTGTTTGTGAAATTGTGTTGGCTTTTTTCATTTTTAGTAGTAATTTGTTCAGTTGCGTTTTGTGTGTCTTTGTTGGATTTGTGTGTATTGGTTTAAATTTGTTCGTGTCTGATAGGATGTTCTTCATTTTTTGGATGTATTCATTCGTGTTCATTATAACTATAGCGTTACCTTTATCTGCTTTTAGAATTTTTATGTTTTTGTCTTGTTTTAGGTTTTTAATGGAATTAATGTCTCTTTTTGTAAGATTATTTTTTAGTTTTCTGTTTTGTGAAATTATGTTGATGAGTTTGTGAGAAATTTCTTTGAAAAAATCGTTTAAGATGTTGTTTTTAGGTGTTTCTGGAAAATATAAATTTGTAATTTTACCTGGGAAGTTTGGCTGTTGGATGTCAATAAAATTGTCTTCCTTCTGTTGGTTGTTTTTGGTTGTTTCCTTGTTTTTGTTCTCTGTAGAAAGTATCACAAGTCTCCTGGCTAGGTCTTCTAAACATGTTTTTATTTCTAAGGTTGGAATGTACCTTGGTGCTATTGGGAAGTTGAGTCCTTTGTTAAGTAGACGTATCTCGTCTGTGTTTAATTGTCGGTCGGATCTCTTAATTATGAGGTTAGTCAACGGTTTGTTGTGTTGGTGTCTTTTCTGTTGTTTGTATCTTAGTTTTTCTAGTTTTTTGTTGTCGCAGATCTTTTTGTCTCTGGGGTCCGGCATGGCCAAGTGTGTTAAGGCGTGCGACTCGTAATCTGAGTCCCGGTCGCGCCAAACATGCTCGCCATTTCAGCCGTGGGGGCGTTATAACGTGACAATCAATCCCACTATTCGTTGATAAAAGAGTAGTCAAAGAGTTGGCAGTGGGTGGTGATGACTAGCTGCCTTCCCTCTAGTCTTACACTGCTAAATTAGGGACGGCTAGCACAGATAGCCCTCGTGTAGCTTTGTGCGAAATTCGAAAAACAAACAAACTTTTTGTCTCTGTCATTCCTAATGTTGATTTGGTTTATGTTCCGTTGTATAAGTCCGTAAATCTCAGGTTTCATGCAGCATGCCAGTTGGTGGTCCAGGTTCATTTTTTGTTTCTGTAAGTCATGCAGTTCTTTGTATTTCGTGTTCAACAATGCTTTAAGTAGTTTTTTCTGTAAATTGTGGATAATGTTTGTGTATTTATTAAAATTTTTTGATAGTTTTACCTTTACAAAGTTAGGGTTAGTTGTTCCTTTGTTCAATAAAATAGATGTCATTTCTTCAGTTGATAATTCTTTCGTTTAAATTTCTTAGTTTCTTAACGATCGTATGAGCGTGTACTGTTAATAGTGGTGTAAGGTACGTTAGTTCAGACATAATGGTAACAGGTAAGTACAAATTGTTTGTAAGACTAGAGGGAAGGCAGCTAGTCATCACCACCCACTGCCTTATCACGCTTGGCCATGCCGGGCCCATAAGTACAAATACACAAAGAAAACACAAAGACTTGCACTTCTCATACAATCAGAGTGATGGGAACGAGAATGTTAAACCTGTCACTGTTTACTGCGTGTGGTTGGAGAGTCACTAGGAACGAGAATGTTAAGCTTGTCACTGTTTACTACGTGTGGTTGGAGAGTCACGGGGAACGAGAATGTTAAGCATGTCACTGTTTACTACGTGTGGTTGGAGAGTCACTAGGAACGAGAATGTTAAGCCTGTCACTGTTTACTACGTGTGGTTGGAGAGTCACTAGGAACGAGAATGTTAAGCCTGTCACTGTTTACTACGTGTGGTTGGAGAGTCACGGGGAACGAGAATGTTAAGCATGTCACTGTTTACTACGTGTGGTTGGAGAGTCACTAGGAACGAGAATGTTAAGCCTGTCACTGTTTACTACGTGTGGTTGGAGAGTCACTAGGAACGAGAATGTTAAGCTTGTCACAGTTTACTACGTGTGGTTGGAGAGTCACGGGGAACGAGAATGTTAAGCCTGTCACTGTTTACTACGTGTGGTTGGAGAGTCACTGAAAACGAAAATGTTAAGCCTGTCACTGTTTACTACGTGTGGTTGGAGAGTCACTGAAAACGAGAATGTTAAGCCTGTCACTGTTTACTACGTGTGGTTGGAGAGTGCCTTATCCACCCCTATTGATAGTTGGATCTGTTTATGGCTACAGTAGTTTTGAATACTCTTGGATAAAATCCCGTCTAATGCTTCAGTTAGCTAGCTAGAGGACGTTGATCAATATAATGATGGGAACAAAGAGATGTAGTCCTGCCATCTTGTGACTGGCGGATTCTTTTAACTGTGGTGGATGGCTGTAGAAGGTTTGATCTCTTAGAACTAGGTGTTTGGGGAGGGGACAGATGGCGTTAGATAACCGAGATGGGCTGCTAGCTGAAGATACTCGTTTTAGTACCAGGAGGCGGACAGGTTGGCGTCGTTTGATGGTTTGGCTTGACGTCATAAGAAAACATGTGGCTGGAAAAACGTTCTCTAAACGTCTTGACCCGCAGACAAGAGTGCAGTCATAGGTCAGAGCACGAGGTAATGTAACGTACAGCTAATACAGAAATTTAGTACACGGAAAACAGTGTGCTATTTATAGCAACCAACGAACTGCGATATTCAGCTATCTTCAATTTAGTACAATGTCCACAAATGTTTCTGGCATTTTTCACCTATTTGCTTACCTCACCTTTGAAATATAGAAAATCCGTGCAGATTAGTGTTATTTTCTTCTACAAACCAGTTTATAAAATTTTTTAAAGATGTTTAGATAACTTCAACTTTCATGAAATTGGATACACTTGTAACATATTACTTATTCTATGTCTGTACAAAGTTTTGCGTAAACCACATACAACGTTTAGCCGTTTCAGTAAAAACACGGAGGTTTTTGAACGACAAATTTTGGTCAGGATAAACAGTAAACGGAATCGTTCTAAACCCGTTTTAAACGGGCGCTGTTTTCCGGTTTTCATCGGGTCTCAATTCTTGGATTTACAAGCGGAATAAAAATAAACTGTTATCAGATATCAGTTTATTAGGGTGTCGAAACATAAAACAGCAAAGGATGTACGCGCACGTGCCAGTTTACATGCATACAAGTAACAATATGCCACTTCTACCTCTTTTCTGAAGTGGACATTCATGTAAGGAATTGCTACTTGACGTGATAAATTCATGTACATTGTGGGTAGGATTAATGTGTGCATTTATAGCTCACATTACGTGTGTTTTAGGCTTAGTTAATCAGAAGTTGTATTGATACAGTCATTTGCACACTTTGTTTAAGTGGCGACATCTATACCTAAAACAACTCAGTTTTAAGAAGTAAAAAGTCCGTGTTTTACTAATGAGTCTATGACAGAACGTTTATTCATTTATTAATGGCTGGTGTGTTTTTGTTATAGATCAAACTGAGGTTGTCATCATATCACTGTTGAAATATCAACTACAAGTTGATGACATTGTTTATTGTTGATCGAAGTACAGTGAAGTTTTGGTAGTTATTTCTTAATAAACGAGAGATCTGTTCTTCGTGTGTTGTTTCGGTGTGAACAAGCACGTGTGGCAGTACGTTGTATGACGTCATCCTTCACTCTGGTGAAAAAGTTGGTTACGTCAAAGTCATTGGTCCTGTTTGAGTGTACGTTGGTTCAATTTGAGAAACAAAATGATTAATCCTCCCGATTCTCCAATCATAAGCCCAGAATTGTTTCACTTTTGTTTATTAAATGATCTCCACTGCCCAACAAAACAAGTGTTTAACTTCAACTTGAGTAAAAGTCAAAACATCAAGACATGATAACTCCCTTCAGCAACAGAGAGGAACCGCTCAGTAAATTATAATGTAGTCCTTGTTCATCACATCGGGCATCAGTTAAGCATTAAATACATAATGTTGTTTCATTTAACTTTGAAACATTTGTATGGGTTTAGGTTTCGGTTACTGAAGTCTTCATTCACTATTTATAACATTGAAAGATGGCCGGTGTCTGTCGAATCCTCCTGTTATTAAAAAGTGAGTTTCGGTACTCGAGATATATTCAGCACAGACAGCCCATTACGTAGCTTTTGGTTTTAACAACAAACAAACTCCTACTATAGTTTGTAATGAAAAGAAATGTGCCGTCAGTTAATCAGTTGTACATACAACTTCAAACTGTTCACAGTTAACGAACGTGTCACAACTACTATCAGATCACAGCTACTATCATATCCTTCCCTGAATAAAAATTACAACTAACAATTATTTTACAGTAATATTTAAAAAAAAAACAAAATTCTAGTAAAAAAAGTTTTGACTTTGAAGAACAGAATATTTTCATCTTGAATTTGTCAACAAATAAAAGTAATATATAATACTAATAATAATATCTACAACGGTTTGATATATCACGAAAAGGATAGTAGTTTATAATATATTGTTTGTTTTTGAATTTCGCACAAAGTTACTCGAGGGCTATCAACCGCTAGCCGTCCCTAATTTAGCAGTGTAAGACTAGAGGGAAGGCAGCTAGTCATCACCACCTACTCTTTTACCAATGACAGTGTTACTGACCGTCACATTATAACGCCCCCACAGCTGAAAGGACGAGAATGTTTGATGCGAGGGGAATTCGAACCCGCAACCCTCAGATTACGAGTCGAGTGTCTTAACCACCTGGCATGCCAAACCGCTTTAAAACAGAAAAAAAAATGTTTTCAATTCCGATTTCAAAATTATAAATTAAAATGAAGAGAAATATTCGTTACGTATTTTTATTTCACTAGGTCAGGTCAATTTATGTGGGTTACATCAAGTTAGACTAATTAGTAAATTATTACACGTTTTCTGAAGTCCCCGTCACGTCAAACATGCTCGCCCTTCTAGCCGTGCGGGCGTTATAATGTGACGGTCAGTCCCACTATTCGTTGGTAAAAGTGTAGCCCAAGAGTTGGCGTTGGGTGGTGATGACTAGCTGCCTTCCCTCTGGTGTTACACTGCTAAATTCACTGCTAGTGAAGATAGCACTCGCGTAGCTTTGCGCAAAGTTAAAAAGAACCAAAACATGTTTTCCTACATAAAAGATAAATGAGAAATTCCTTAAAAGATTGAATTTTTTTCACATTTTTCCTTCAATTATCCAAATTAATTTACACATCAGCAATCAGCATAAAAACTAGATTTCTTTTTGGTTTTATTTTCAAGTCGATGCACATAAATACAAAACATGAGAAATGTTGCTTGAGATTCACACGTTTCAATCACCCACTTGAGATAAACACCCATCACCAATGATCCGCTAGAGGTAGACACCATAGTCACTCTTTATGACGAGAAACCAAGTGAAAATGTATTCCAAGATTGCAGGTATAGGTATTGATACCTTAAAATACATGTAAACTACTGAACAACGTTTCGACCTACTTAGGTCATCTTCAGGTTAACGGTCAATCTTTATTTTAAAGTTTTAATACCCATACCAACTTTACTTTTGATATTTTAACTCAGGTTTTCCTTCTTTACTTCTGTATAAGACATCTTACCTTCAATCAGAATATGTTTATATTCACATATCTTCGTAACTTAAAACTAGGTGCAAGCGTCACCTTCTAACAAGCTCACTTATCACAAAGTCAACACCCAATATTTTAGTCTGCCTTTTAACAAGCTCACTTATCACAAAGTCCAACACCCAATATTTTAGTCTGCCTTTTAACAAGCTCAGTTATCACAAAGTCCAACACCCAATATTTAGTCTGCCTTTTAACAAGCTCACTTATCACAAAGTCCAACACCCAATATTTTAGTGCGCCTTTTAACAAGCTCACTTATCACAAAGTCCAACACCCAATATTTTAGTCTGCCTTTTAACAAGCTCAGTTATCACAAAGTCCAACACCCAATATTTAGTCTGCCTTTAACAAGCTCACTTATCACAAAGTCCAACACCCAATATTTTAGTGCGCCTTTTAACAAGCTCACTTATCACAAAGTCCAACACCCAATATTTTAGTCTGCCTTTTAACAAGCTCACTTATTACAAAGTCCAACACCCAATATTTTAGTGCGCCTTTTAACAAGCTCACTTATCACAAAGTCCAACACCCAATATTTTAGTGCGCCTTTTAACAAGCTCACTTATCACAAAGTCCAACACCCAATATTTTAGTGCGCCTTTTAACAAGCTCACTTATCACAAAGTCCAACACCCAATATTTTAGTGCCTTTTAACAAGCTCACTTATCACAAAGTCCAACACCCAATATTTTAGTGCCTTTTAACAAGCTCACTTATCACAAAGTCCAACACCCAATATTTTAGTCTGCCTTTTAACAAGCTCACTTATCACAAAGTCCAACACCCAATATTTTAGTCTGTCATTTCTTCATGACTTCTAAAAACAAAAAATATTTTAGTTTTCTTATCAATACGTACATCCCTAGGATACAGACGTCACGATCTTCCAAACTTCCAGATCATATGCTGATAAACCTGAATATTCAGGATTTCCTTTTCCTTTCTTCCATAACGGAAGTGAAACCACAGGAAGTTGAGACGAGAAATGTAACAACCATTTTAACAGCAAGTTCCAACCCTTCCTGAACAGAGAGGTACCATCCTCGAGTTTCAAACATTAAAGGCTTGGTTTTCGTTGCAGACAGACTTGTGTTCCGATAGAAGAATGAAAGGTTTAGGTCTCGCTGCTTGCCTCGCTGCCTTGTGCATCGTAACTACCCAGGTCAGTAAGGAAACGTCAGATACTAACATCTTATGATTATAATTTATTATGAAGTTGATCAGAAGAACAGTAATTCCAATAAGCAAGATTACAGTAGTATATTGGAAACTTTATTATTTATGTACATTTACATAAAAGTGTTCAGACTGTGGAATGTTAAACTAAAGCCAGTGTAGCGATTGAAACCTCGTAACCATTTTAAACAACTATTTCTTATGTAAAAAGATGTATCTTGATAAAAGAAAGGACTTGAATAACCAATCTGAAAAATAAAACGACACTAAAGAAACTTCACAGATTCACTAATGTTGTTAATCATAGAAACTGTTTAATAATGCATGTTAAGGCCCGGCATGGCCAGGTGGTTAAGGCACTAGACTGGTAATTTGAGGATCTCAGGTTCGAATCTCCGACATACTCAACATGCTCGCCCTTTCAGCCGTGGGGGCATTATAATGTGACGATCAGTGACACTATTCGTTGGTACAAGAGTAGCCCAAGAGTTGGCGGTGGGTGGTGATGACTAGCTGCCTTCCCTCTAGTCTTTCACTGCTAAATTAGGGACGGCTAGCGCAGATAGCCCTCGTGTAGTTTTGCGCAAAATTAAAGAAAAAAACGTTAAATATTAATAATTGTTAATTTTAACAACAATATTAAACAATTAACAATGAAACAGTTAACATTAACAACGTAACTAAACAAGGAACATCAGTGTTAACAGTGAAACTAAACAACAGTTAACACTAACAACGTAACTAAACAAGGAACATCAGTGTTAACAGTAAAACTGAACAACAGTTTACACTAACAACGTAACTAAACAAGGAACATTAGTGTTAACAGTAACAACGTAACTCAAACTAACACTTCATATTACAGTTCAACTTTAACATCTAATAAGTTATAACGTGTCTCACAATAAGTCTGGAGTTTTTTGAACGGGTGTCCAGTTAATATGAGAATTCTACAGTTAGCAGGTAAAGAATCAAATATTTAAGATACCACCCATTCACACACGTGTGTTTATTAAATGAAAAATCACTGACTATTGGAGATATGTCACCTGACGCTTAACATATGTTTGCAAGAGATGCATAGAAACACGTTGAGTTTCTTAATGTTGACACAAGTTTATATATACAACAATGAATATACAACATTGATAAAGATATGGTCACTATTAGGTTGATAAAGATGTTATATGGTCACTGTCAGGTCTAAAATATCACTTTAGTTTCACTTATTAGAAAGAAGTCTGTTACTTGTGTACTTTGTGCGTTATTACAAGCGTTGTTTCGAGTTATAACAACTTGTGAACATTACACACACTGCTCATGTTGTGTTAATACACTAACAACTTAGAGGTCTTACTTTATTCGTTCAATCTACAGTTTTGGTTGGTCTGTTAATTCACGTTCAACTTTATTAATTATTAATACACACTGAACTTAAACCACAAATTAGTTTGTTTAGAAAATGTTCAATTTTCTTTTTTCTATGGCGTATGAATACATCGATTAATTACTACCATGTAGAAACTTCTCACGCGTCTCTACTAACGATTGCGCACGTTTATTATCTTTGTTACCGTACAATAGGATATGTTCACTACATTGTGTTGAATGTAAAAAGCAATGTTTAGTTTTATTATCAATAGCTATTATACATGCTAATTTTAATTTTGTAATTCTTGAAGAACCAGTTCTACACTCCATCAGTTATTTATAAAGTTACCCGGTAAGTTAGTTGTAAGTTTGCACATTCAAAAACTAAAATCCGAGTTTTGATTTTCCGCGGTGGGCACCGCATAGATAGCCCCCCATACTCTTAGGTAACGCAAGTTTACACCATGTGTAAAGCCCACTTCGATTCACTCAACTTATCACCACGTTACACCAGTTTGGTGAGGTCATCTTTCTTTGTTAGGTTTCGCTTTAAAACACAAGGTTCGTGCCACGATATGACATTGAACACTACAGTATTAGGTGTGGGAAACGTTACAAATGTAAAAAACATGTAAAGTCATGGATATTAGAAGCTGCTGAGTTGTTACACCTTTCGTTGGTAAACATTTCTAAATAACGAATTGCGATACTTGAACCTTGGGTTGTCTGTAGTAACACTTAAACCATAAGTTGAAGTGCCGTTGAAGTTAGAATTATTTTGGTTTGAGAGGAACAGTTTGTGTAACGGATGATTGAATGTTGCTTTCCTTCCAAAGTAAACTTTTACCTCAGAGATCTTTATCTAGATTATTGAACATCATTAATGGGTTGCATTTCTTAATGCTTGGGGTAAAGCTAGAAACAAGTTCATTTAAAAACTATCTTCACTGAGGCTTCGAAAATGGCGAATAAATCTAACTGTTTGGTTCACGGAGTTTTTGCCTTTTTTTGCCGGTTCTTTGTTCAACTGTAAAACAAATTATAAAATCTAATTTTAATTTGAAATATTTCTTTAGGGAGTTAGTCCACCATTCATCAAACAAACAAAGTTAAATGTCTGCCCCTTAGGATGGTCAAGTTGTAGATATAGATCCGACTGCCCATCACCTGGATGCTGTGCTACCATTGACCCTGGACTCCTGAAGTTGAAGTGTTGTGTACCAGGAAACTATTTGATCGTATTCCAAGCTAAAGGTCGTTGTCCAAATGCTCCGATACAGCGTAAGTATGTATGCATAACGATAAACACGGTAGTCTAGAGATTACCTACTTTCTGTACCTCAGACTGGTCATCCAAGCTATCCAGTGGATAGCTTATACAAGACTCTTCCGTTACATACCAAATTTGAGAAATCCATTAATAAATTCTGAAGATAAATTCTTGAATTTTGATTGGAGTTCTTTCACTTTTATTTACCCCCCACCCCACTCCACTGGCATAACGGTAAGTCTACGGTTTGTTTTGAATTTCGCGCTAAGCAACTCGCGGGCTATATGCGCTAGCTGTCCTTAATGTAGCAGTGTAAGACTAAAGAGAAGGCAGCTAGTCGTCACTCCCCACCGTCAACTCTTGGGCTACTCTTTTACCAACGAATAGTGGGATTGACCGTAACTTTATAACGCCCCCACGGCTGAAAGGGCAAACATGTTTGGTGCGACCAGGATTCGAACCCGCGACCCTCGGATTACGAGTCAAACGCCTTAACACGCTTGGCCATGCTAGGCCTGCAAGCCTATGGACTTAAAACGTTGAAACAGAATTTCGATACCTGTTGTATACAGAGCACAAATAGCGCATTGTGCTACTTTTGTGCTCAACTTCAAACATTGGTTCCTTTGCACGAAAAGTGCAGAAACTTCGACAGAAAAACATTACTTTTAATAAATATTTTTTCTCCACATTTTGTACACCAATAGGCCTTTCCAACCTACAGTTAGGAGTCTATTTGGAGCCACACGTGCAAAGTTATTCAACAAAACGTGGCCAAGAGAGGATAAAGCAGAGGACTTGAACCTAGGTTGGACAAACTGGTGGCTTTACTTAAATATCTAGTCATTAGTTAGGAATGTCGCAGTTATATTGTTCAACTTTGGAGACGATAGTTGTGGCCCGGCATGGCCAGGTAGATTAAGGCGTTCGACTCGTAATCCGAGGGTCGCGGGTTCTAATCCCAGTCGCACCAAACATGCTCGCCCTTTCATCCGTGGGAACGTTATAAAGTGACGGTGAATCCCACTATTCGTTGATAGAAGAGTAATCCAAGAATTGGCGGTGGGTGGTGAGTAGTTGCCTTCCCATTGCTAAATTATGGACGACTAGCGCAGATAGCGCTCGTGTAGGCCCGGCATGGCTTACAAAAAACAGACACGATAGTGAGTACGTGTAGGCCCGGCATGGCTTACAAAAACAGACACGATAGTGAGTACAAGACAGGGTAGCCGTTATTGAATTCTTTACATTGCACGGCCAATCCTTTTGGGCTACACCTTATTTTCGGTGTTTCAGATTAGATATCCCGACTTTTAGTTAACATACATAAAGTGACAACTGATAATGTATTTCATCTTTAGGATCACATTTGAAATAACTTACTTCCCAGTAACGTTATGGAATCTGGATTAACAGGTTTTCATCACAAGCATGTACTCAGCACAGCTGTATCAAGCATCATTATTCATACTAACTGTTCTAGTTAGCATCACGTGACGCTAAATTGAGCAGATCTGCGTTTAGAAATTGGCAATAGATAACCTATTATGAATACATGAATAGTAACTGTCAACCTATTTTTGGAAGAAACTCAAAGTTAGAGATGATATATCTTGGGTTTTCATAAATGGATCGCCTTGAAACTTGGTATTGTGAAGGGAGAGTCCGTTATAGAATATATGCTGACAATATTTGGTAGAATGAATTGCAGTAGGTGGAAATTCGCTAGAGTATATATCATGTTAATAAGACATGTCCTACAGGTTTTGACTACAAGATACAAAACATCTAAAATATTCTAAGGCACTTTAGCTGGTGAATCAATTAAGAAAACATTTAGTAACTTAAAGACCTGGAACCGAGAAAATAAAACAAGGAAACTATGATGGACATTATGATAAGGTCAAAAATAAAAGTTACCTTAAAATTTTAATAATCAAGACGTTTACTGAGAAACCTCATTTGAATAGACAAAATCAGTTATGTCGAGTTGGAGACTGTTGAGAAAGGTTTTAAAAACAGGTATCAACGTAATTTACATTTCTTTTAGAAAACCATGCAAGTCTAACTAGAAGTTGTGTTCTGACGAGCTGTTAAAACAATTGATAACTCCCGTTAAACTTACTGAACTATATACTATGATCGAAACTTCACGACTGATTTGTGTTTTTCGTTTTTTCTCAGAATACAGATGTCCTACTAATCAGTTTCAACAAACTGGTAGCAGACAAATAATTTGTCCATACATCCAGATCCAGGAACTATGTACCAGTAATGAGCAATGTAACCGTACCAACAGAGGGCGGCACCTGGCTTGTTGTCCGTTTTATACATCAACCGGCTGTTACTTAGGTCACAAGTGTCAGTTGGCAGTTTGAGATATTTTTCACAAAAATGTTAAAGTTAATTGTTCGTTCATAAAAATGAAATATTAAAAATTAGTTTCTATATGTATGAATTAGACTTATTAAACAATAAGAACCGATAATTGTTTTATCTGAATTTTTTACGAACCCTTCAAAATGGATATTATAAAAAGGTCAAAGTTCGTCAAACTTCCAAAAGGTCAAAGTTCGTCAAACTTCCAAAAGGTCAAAGTTCGTCAAACTTCCAAAAGGTCAAAGTTCGTCAAACTTCCAAAAGGTCAAAGTTCGTCAAACTTCCAAAAGGTCAAAGTTCGTCAAACTTCCAAAAGGTCAAAGTTCGTCAAACTTCCAAAAGGTCAAAGTTCGTCAAACTTCCAAAAGGTCAAAGTTCGTCAAACTTCCACAACTTACGAAGTACAAATAAAGAAGTGTGCCTAATAAAACCTGGTGTAATCCAGTTTAATGTCTGAAGTATCCATCTCACGATAACAACTATGGGAATTAGAATTATTTAATTTTTATAAATCCAATATTTGTTTTGAGTAATTATTGAAGTGTTGTTTTAAAGTACCCCAAACGAGAGCTTCGTACGTTTTGTGGTGTACCAGGAAGTTACAGAAATCCAAGGTAACCAGCGTAGCAGCTACAGTCAGTTGTAAATTTGTTTACAAAAAGTTAAGGCACAGATATCCACAATATCTGTTAGATTATTTGCTTCATTTCTAAAGTTACCTACTTACTGTGCAGATTAAAGTTATATTTAAAATAAATTAAGAACTATATGAACATCGCAATCAAGTAAAAATAAGGTTCAATAGGCGATGCTACTGCCATCTATAAAGTGATAGTCGAAGTCAATTTAAATAATGTATTTGTTTGATATTTGTTTACATGCAACATTTTTGATCAGGTGTTGGAACTTAAACATAACTCAATAAGGCAAACTAAAATAGGAGATTCCATCGCACCTGTCAATCAAAGCTATCAATAGAATGTAATGTAATGCTATTTCCTCACATCTGATTTTAAGTACTAGCTTGCCCTTTCGGCATCAAACCAGTGATTTGTATAATGTTTTTTTTATTTCCTTTACCTTGAACAACAAATTCTGACAAACAAATCTGGTTAAGCATCACATATTTGATTAACGTAAATAGAAAACAGTGCTGGCTAGATTGTTAAAGAACTAGTTAGAATAGAATCAACAGGCCTTGCACGTGCAATACGGTACCCCAAGCACAGTAGCCTCAAATTGAGAAAAGGAAACAAGTCACCTTTAAAGGAGAGTTAATATTGGTTTAATTTGTTTGCATTAAAAGATGCTCATTTAGCTTCTCTCTCCATCTTTATCAACTCTAGAATTCCGTTCTGCATCTCCACGAGGGCTTCGTATTCCGTTAGGCCTAATCGTCTCTTGTTAGATATATCGTAAACCCCACCTTCGCTCTCCGTGTGCTCACCTCGAGTGCCTGAAATCAAAGAAATAGTTTTAGTTTCCTAACAGATATTTTATTAAATTCAGAAACAAATTAACTAAGAGTTTAAAGTTCACTTGAGTTAGTTCGTACCTGTCACAAAGTATCTTCTCGACTTGTTACTGTTATCAGTAAATGTGCGTCAGGTCTTACGGTAGCAGTCAATCAGATAACGTTATTCATAAAAACTGTTAATACCCGAAAACTAGAACCAGTCGTTCTTACGTCACTAGAACGTTGATTAGAAAGCATCAACTGAATTTGACCAAAATATTCTTGTGTACATTGAAGGAAACAAACCTCGCACTTGAAGGTTAAACCTAGTGGATGCCTCTTCCAGAGCTTTCCGGTCTTTGGAAAGTTTTGGCAGTTTGATGTGGACACTGGCCCTCATGGTAGTCCCCAGGTTCGTCGGACAAAACGTCAAAAATCCCAACCGGTCGTCATGGGAAAACTGAATTTTGGATTCTATGCTGTTTACAGCCTAGAATAGATATAACAGTAACGTTACTTCAGAAAACACAACCCACAAATTAGACAATCTGAAGATATTCTAAAGCAAAAGGTTTAGGAAAATAGAAATGTTTATATTAGAACAAGTTCCTTATTTGTAGGAAATTGATATAAAACATGTCACAAAAGATCGGATACAATGAGTGCTTCAAGACAATGGTATTTAAATTGTAAGAAAATTTATTTTCGTGGTATTCTTGTTATAGAGACTAAAGTCCAGAGTGGACTTACCTGAACTAGTCGAGAGTAGACTTGTTTCAAGTTTCCACCTTTCTGCATAGAAATAATCCTCAAGTGGTCTTCCTCGTTCACCCACACTAAGAATGTCTTGTTATTGTTGTGAAAAATGCCTCGACCCGTTGGCCAGAAACGGCACGCGTTGGCTGCTTGAAGGAACCTGGTACAAGAAACGTTATCTTACACGGATCTGATAAAGTCGTTTGGGTTGATTTATTAGACAATTTAATCCCACAAATTAATCTTTACGAATAAAGCAGGGTTATGATAACAGCACAAGTCTAAAGATGTTCTCGTAACAACTGGAGGTCAAAATTAAAGTAAAACAACTTTCTATTTACGTCAGTTCAAATAATTTGTATAGAATACATTTTTGTGACGTACCGATTACGAGGTCAACCTTACCTGTCTCCTTCCTTGAAGAGGAAGTGGTCATCTATGAGTTTCTGTTGCGTCGCCTTGTCCATCCCTGTCAGAGGGTAGTAGGTTCCTTTAAGATCACCTTCCATGCTACCCAGGACCTCACTGACCTTGGCTTCCATTTCTTTGTATTGCTACAAGGTACATAGTTTTATTCAAGTTAACCGAGTGAAGGTCAAAACACCCCTTTACTTGAAAAAATACAATGGAATTGCAAATATAGTATAGTTTTAGCAAAACTAGTCATCGCTAGATTTCAGTGTGCAGAAAGTAGTACAATATGATAGTCATCCCTTAGGGTAAGACAGGTTAAAACCAATCATTGACGGATTAAGCCACAAAGGGGAGTCTAGATTACTAAACAAGAACGTAAAGTACGAAATTTGTTTTAAGTAATTCAAGCGTGACGTAGTCGCATTTATTTCATAAACGCAGCGTTTTGATACATCCAAGAATATGTGAAACGAAACGTTTTCGATGTATCTACTAGTCTCTGGTTCTCCAATAAGAATAGCAAGCAGTGTTGAATATGTACGATTGAGTTTTGTACCAATTAGTGTTCGTCGACAGTACAAGACGGAATGTTCCCCCCCCCCCCATGAAAGTAAAAAGGACAGTGTGCGCGCGTGTATATAAAAAACAAAAAAACATTGAGCTTTTCACCGATGAATAACAATTTGAAAGTGATGTTCCAGGACTTCGTGCACCATTTGGATTATTTCTGCCCATACAGACAATGTATTATCCAATAAATTTAAGTTATGCAAAAAATACAAGTCCAGTCTTCACATCATACGACGAGATTCATTTTGTTGGGTTGTAACCGCAGCCTTCAACATCCAACATGGTGTCAGTATCTCGTGCGAACGTGACCACTTTTGTGAACTACGATGCATAATTTACTTAGACGTGTTTACTTTACCGCAAGGGAACACTTTCTCGAAAAGAAAAAACACATTTTTCTACAACCACAAGTATATTAACAGTGGCATTGAGTTGCGGTGCACGTATATGTTAGACTTGGGGCGACACTTAACGTCTTTAACAAGTTATAATTAACCTTTTGAAAAACTGACCCTTTCTACAAAAGAACTGGGTGTATAATAGTTATCAAAACTTTAAAATTTTTAATGAAACCTGTAATTAAGTTTACTGCTAGTTTTGGACAAAATACTAACGTAAATATGGTATTTACAAAGACATTTTAACTAGTCTAATCTATGTTGGTCTAACATGTGCACATTTAGACTGACAATAATTCAAATGTTGTAATCAACATTAATTGAAAATATGACAGATGTTTTGTAAATAAAGTTATTCCGTTAAATATCACCTACATCACAGAACCCATACGCATATTTGAAAGCTTAAGTCCATTTCAAGAAATTCGGGTACTATATTAAAATATTGACAACTAGATGGCAGCACCATTTAAAAAGGTATTCAAGGAATACAATTATATTCCTGATTTACATGTGTAACTTAATGTGAACCAAGGCCTAATTTACCTCAAGAAATATAGAAATTTAGGAAACACCAGAAAGACGTGAATACAACAGTTCTTTTCAAATGAGGTCGGCTATATTGACATACTGAATAAAATACAAAAACTAAAATCCAATGACTGATGAAACGTTTATTACTTTAACTTAAACTAAACTCACGTGACCTAATATCACTACCTTTGTTAAATGCATTATTTAAACAGCGCATTTACTTATGACGTTTGTGGTTGTATACCTTATCCACATGAAGAAATTTGTATTTTACAACGATTAGGTAACAGAGATAAGTGAACCACTAATGTCTGTATCAACTGGAATTATTTTCATGAACAATGAAGGTTTGCTTTATTATCAAATCGACCTCTTGAACTTAATATGTTTAGAATGGTAATACATTAAAAGATGTTTTAATATACACTGACATTAAATATAAGTTAATATATAAACTTGCATACTAGGGTCTGGCAGTTTCTATTGGTCCGTTCCAAATCTACCACGACACAAAACGGATTCAGAAGTTCAATTTTCACCGTGATCACGATAATTTGACTGTTTCGCGATTACGATTCGTTCATTGTTTAAATCACGTGATTTATTGTGCCATGAACTGGTATTTTTACCTTCTGATGACAAATTAATATCGGCCAAACGGTGTTCGTGCAGAGTTACATGTATAATTTGTAGATACATGAACAAGGTATAGCACTTAAAAACAAGTTACATAATTAGTTTAAGGATATATAAAATAGTTTCTTAAAATTCGATCTTTCACTACTAAAGGTGTCTACACAAGTTAACCTCCTCATTCCGAGGTTCATCCTAGTTACTCTGAACCATTTCCAATAAATCAATGTCCCTCTTTAGGGAAGGAATTGGTCTATACAGAGTATAGAAAGTGAGGCCTAATTAATGACTTACTTTTGACTTGTAACCAATGTTTGTAAATACACCCTAAAATTATATAGACTTTACTAGTAGCAACGTGATTGTTGCTATAAATAAATGACAACACAACCATTGTGTTGTCATTTATACCAAACAAGCGGTTAAAATAAGTTTATTAACTTCAAGTCATGTAATATCCGTCTCTGAAATACGGAAGATCTTAATGTCATCGCTAGTTATGTATCAATATCATAATATAAAGAACAAGCATGAGCCCAACGTATCCCTTGAGCTACACTGGTACTACTGGTACCAGGTCAGGTAGACTCCATTAATAACATTGTACTACCTTACAATGAAATACAACTAATCTTCACCTGCATCGACCGATGTGATTTTAGTAGCTAATCATGTCGTTTACTCTATAACAATAAAATTGTTACGTAGTATTTCCCCTTTGATAAATCTGTGCTGACTTTAGTTATGGTACATCTCAATAAGCGACTTAAACACTTTAGAAACTGAATATTCTACCGGTGAGACTAAGTGACTTATAATTTAACACTGGTTCACACAAATGACATAAGAAAATAGCGTTGTTATAGTTGTTATTAACACATTAAAAGTAGTGTTATATAACCACTAAAAATAAATATTTTACTAAACGGATAATTAGCTCTCAAACGTTAGATTAACATAATTAAAACGTACTATTAACGGATAGTAAGACTTCTGTCAGAACTAGAACACATTACCAGAAAGTTTCCCCTACAAGACACTTATTACCGTACGTGACAAAGTACAAAACAAGTTATTATAAGAACAATATCTTACAGCCTCTGTAAGACAAGGATTGAAAGAATATCCCTCAAGGCTCCGGCCGCAGCGCACTCTGGTGGAAACAATAAACTCTCCGGCAGGATCCAGGTCAACCATAGTGGAAACAACTCCAAAATCCTTAGGTGGGTGTTTATCTGTCGGTTTGAATCCAACATGGTAATCCTGGATGACTGGATTAAATAATTCAGAAAAGACGGTGTAGGATTCTCCATCAGGAGCGTAAATACCAACACCGCTATCCAGATTTTCAACTCCTATTGGGAACAATTACACAAAATCAGAACAAACAACATTTATGGTAAAAAAGGTAAACATTGTTAACGGAATATTACACTAGAAAGAATATACTGACACGAAACATAAAGCACGCGCTAAAACTGGACTACATTTTAATAGTATCATAATACACAGTAATTTATATGTGAAATGGCCAGGTTGTTGATATTATATCGAACTTCTACACGTCGACAAAGACTAACGAGTTTTTTAAATAACACTTCATTAAAGTGTAGGTGCACTCCTGTAATATATGAACTCAACGTCAAGTGACACGACTAACAGAATCTATCAGTCATTAGTGGCAGAAAAATCAGAATTTTTTTCAAACTTTTGTTAATATGCAATACTTGAAAACCTCACAATGTCGTATTGAAACAACACCAGTGAGAATTCTTTTACAAATATAATTACAGTTTCGTTCTCTCGAAGGCCAAACTTTAAACGTTGTAACCTATCTCAGTGTTGGAATACACACGATTGTGTCAATACATTTAAGTTTTCTCGCAACACTATGGAGTATCACAGACTAGAGAAAGTTACTCGGTGTTATAAGGGGCAGTTTCTTCAAGTCTCGTAACATACGAGAAGTCGTTTCTCGTACGTATAGTAAACACACCCGAACTTCCCGATCGTCACGAAAAATGGTCGATCACAGAAGTATACACCCCCACCCACCTACAGTTGACACCAAAAAAAATCTCACCAAATCAGTTAAATTTCATATCAGTTAGTAGAAAGGCGAACTGACTGGGCAAACAATGTATCAGGACGTGCCGTCAAAAAGTTCAAAGTATATTAATTTTAACGGATAAAGGACCTTTATTTCATGTAACGTTATCAATCTAGTTTAAAAGTCGATTAATCCCGTACATATGTTGCTTAGAAAACGATAGCTTGTTGATATATGTTAGTATATATCAGATGCAAGTGAATATGGGTGGTTAACATTGTAGACTTGCACGGGTACAGGTTCTAAATAGGAAGTACGCGTACATGTTAACCACGATAAAGAATTTCTCTACATTATAAAATTCACACAAAGATGTAACAAGATACAATATTTACGTACATTTTAATACAGATATTTCTAAAGGTGGTTAAAGCCCTTGCGAACAGGACAGCAATAATACAAGCTTATAATAAACTTCGCCTATGGCTAAGAATAAATTCGACACCATTATACACAGGTTGTTTACTGAATAAATCTTGTGTCATTTTCTGGATGCATGGGTGATATCTAGGGTAGGATTGAGTGTTTGCGTTACTTTGAGGCGTGGGGACACAATCTAAGAACATTTTACATATTAGTACGAAATAAGCGTAATTTTCTCATTACACTTTCGTAAAGGAACTAATCACTAATGCAGGTAACCAAGAAGTATGGGATACTGCACTAGGACCTTAACCTCACTTAACAGGTTAAGACAGGTATAATACCAGAGTTTTGTTCTGTGAAGACCTTCCTTTGCTCAAAAAGAAGATTTCAACAGCGACAGTTTAGAAGCTGACCAATTATCTTCATTTCTCAATTTATCAATGTAGCATAAGAAACTGTTCTACACTTGTAGTGCAGAGAATAAAACGAACCGACAGAAAGTGCAAGACTCGAACACCTGTCCAAATCTGCTGACACTTTTTTGCTCCAACTTTACCAGAGAATACCACCACAACAATTCAGTTTTAAAATCTGATTAAGAATTCATTAATTATTGAAAAACTAATTTTATTAACTTCATATCGTTAATATTCGATGAAAAATGCATCCATAAAACATTAAGTTTAGAAATTATTCATATTCAACGTCCCTTAATTTGAAATTAAATTTCACAAATCTACTCCAATTGGTTCTGGCACTTTCTTTACGTCATTCCAACATATCGCTACCAAAACAGACCAAGACAAATCACACGCGTGCAATAATACAAGAGGCCTAACAGCTTTATCAGTCCATGCAAACAATTTTTTTGAAATTTCGCGCAAACCTACACGAGGGACATCTGCGCTAACTGTCCCTAATTTAGGAATGTAAGAATAGGGGAGGTATCTAGTCAATCACCACTCACCGCCAACTCTTAGGGCTACTCTTAGTAACAAATAGTGGGATTAATTGTAAAGCAACGCCCCCACGGTTGAAAGGATAAGCATGTTTGGTGTGACGGAAATTCGAACCCGTGACCCTTGGATTACGTGTCTAGTGTTTAAACAACTTGGCCAAGTCGGACCGTAAAAGACAAAGCAAGTTATTAACAGTGAAACTCGAGAACAGAACACATTTATGTGATGGTTTCCTCGTTCTATGTTTGTACGGGGCATGTGAGAGGTGAAGATAAAACATGCCGTACACACCCACGTATATGACAAATTAAACAAACTCAAAACACTTGCATTAGTTTTATAAGTAGCTCCTCAGCCATTTTTATGCACGTCATATTCGTGTTGGCCTGTTGAGCGTTGGAATTCAACGAAAGTCCGTATCGGTACTGGATACAACAGATAGCGAAGTACATTATTTGTTCCTCTTATTGATAAACTATTACAATTAACGGTTTTATTCACTAGTTTCTGAAACCCAAATATTAATTTATAGCACGTGACGTACTCGAGTCCTTGGTACTATCATAGATTATGAATTATACAAATATACTGGTACTCTCGTGCAATACACGAAATGTCTCCAAAGTTGCTCTACCTTTGGGCTAGAATACATTCCAAGTTCAAAAGACATTAAGATCTTATACTGTACAGAATTAACACAGTGGCGATGATTTCTCACAGCTGTCTTAAAGCTATTCATACTCGCTTCTCACGAGTTCACCGTCTTCAAAATAAACACGAGTGAAGAAAAAACACCGTTACGTCATTGCTATTAATAGAATCACGAAACGTGAAATTAATACACACCTGTACACAACATCAAGTTGGTTTTTAAACTTTAAAACAGAAGCTAGAATGTGAGATTAGTTCAAGTATTCCAAGAAGAGGGTGAGTGTCCCTCAGAGCCACTCTGTACACTATCAACAAGTCTCAGAAAGAGGGTGAGTGTCCCTCAGAGCCACTCTGTACACTATCAACAAGTCTCAGAAGAGGGGTGAGTGTCCCTCAGAGCCACTCTGTACACTATCAACAAGTCTCAGAAGAGGGGAGTGTCCCTCAGAGCCACTCTGTACACTATCAACAAGTCTCAGAAAGAGGGGGAGTGTCCCTCAGAGCCACTCTGTACACTATCAACAAGTCTCAGAAAGAGGGGGAGTGTCCCTCAGAGCCACTCTGTACACTATCAACAAGTCTCAGAAAGAGGGGAGTGTCCCTCAGAGCCACTCTGTACACTATCAACAAGTCTCAGAGAGGGGAGTGTCCCTCAGAGCCACTCTGTACACTATCAACAAGTCTCAGAAAGAGGGGGAGTGTCCCTCAGAGCCACTCTGTACACTATCAACAAGTCTCAGAAGAGGGGAGTGTCCCTCAGAGCCACTCTGTACACTATCAACAAGTCTCAGAAAGAGGGGAGTGTCCCTCAGAGCCACTCTGTACACTATCAACAAGTCTCAGAGAGGGGAGTGTCCCTCAGAGCCACTCTGTACACTATCAACAAGTCTCAGAAAGAGGGGAGTGTCCTCAGAGCCACTCTGTACACTATCAACAAGTCTCAGAAGAGGGGAGTGTCCCTCAGAGCCACTCTGTACACTATCAACAAGTCTCAGAAAGAGGGGGAGTGTCCCTCAGAGCCACTCTGTACACTATCAACAAGTCTCAGAAGAGGGGAGTGTCCCTCAGAGCCACTCTGTACACTATCAACAAGTCTCAGAAGAGGGAGTGTCCCTCAGAGCCACTCTGTACACTATCAACAAGTCTCAGAAAGAGGGGAGTGTCCTCAGAGCCACTCTGTACACTATCAACAAGTCTCAGAAGAGGGAGTGTCCCTCAGAGCCACTCTGTACACTATCAACAAGTCTCAGAAAGAGGGGGAGTGTCCCTCAGAGCCACTCTGTACACTATCAACAAGTTTTAGAAAGAGGGGGAGTGTCCCTCAGAGCCACTCTGTACACTATCAACAAGTCTCAGAAGAGGGGAGTGTCCCTCAGAGCCACTCTGTACACTATCAACAAGTCTCAGAAAGAGGGGAGTGTCCCTCAGAGCCACTTTGTACACTATCAACAAGTCTCAGAGAGGGGAGTGTCCCTCAGAGCCACTCTGTACACTATCAACAAGTCTCAGAGAGGGGAGTGTCCCTCAGAGCCACTCTGTACACTATCAACAAGTCTCAGAAGGGGAGTGTCCCTCAGAGCCACTCTGTACACTATCAACAAGTCTCAGAAAGAGGGGGAGTGTCCCTCAGAGCCACTCTGTACACTATCAACAAGTCTCAGAAAGAGGGGGAGTGTCCCTCAGAGCCACTCTGTACACTATCAACAAGTCTCAGAAAGAGGGGGAGTGTCCCTCAGAGCCACTCTGTACACTATCAACAAGTCTCAGAAGAGGGGGTGTCCCTCAGAGCCACTCTGTACACTATCAACAAGTCTTATTCATCAACTGGTAAGTGGTTCCAAACAGTTCATACAAGTTTTGCTACGTGCAAGTTAAGCCAATACACCAAGAACATCCTTCTATTAGTTTATGAACTAAGCCTTTCTATAAATATACATAGATGTATTATTGCGCTTAGTACATTACATTAAACGTGGATAATAGACTGAAGGTTAGTACTTTTAACTATTGACAGAAACGGGAATAAATATTTGGTGGAGATATAACATTAACTCGATGATGGCCTAAACATTGTTGTGAAGTTATTTTATGCGTTTACAAGGACTCCTCTGGCTTTGCGAGAAATTCAAAACCAAACCTCGTGGCAAACCACTAGGTGAACAGTTGTTTTTGATCTTAATATTTTAAAGTAAAGTAATACACTTTCCGTACTGTTCGACGCTAATTTCATCACAAAATTGCTCGAAGTGTCGAAGGTTAAGATGAAATCTCACACTAACGTTAACCTCGAAAGATCAAACTGACGAGATTCCAGTTATACATAACTAAAATATGCAAAATACACATCAACACTACTACCGTACATAGTTTGGAATATAAACAAGTTTCTAGCAGTTTTTATCAAAGTAATTTGTATATGGCTGTTTACTTAGAAATGCTAAGAACCACTCGACTTTACTGTAAAGTAAGCTACACGCCCACGTCATGCGAGTCTATAATCCTAATCGTGAACAGTTTTGTTTAACCATAAATTAGTTTTATCGAGAAGTAGATAAGCGAGACTTACAGTAAGAGGGTGGTGGTAAAGCATTAGGTAATATATCCACACCTACCTGACTTGTTATTGCATAAATAACTTTGTTGTTTTTTAATTTCGCGCACAGCTACACGAGGGCTATCTGCGTTACCCGTCCCTAATTTAGGGTAAGACTAAATGGTAGGTAGCTAGTCATCACCACCACCCCTAACTCTTGGGCTACTCTTATCAACGAATAACGGGATTAGCCATCACAATAACGCCCACTGGTTGAAAGAGCGAGCGCGTTTGGTGTGACGGGGATTCGAACCCGCGACCTTCAGATTACGACTCAATCACCTTAACTATCTACCCATGCCGGACCTGTATCCATAGAATTGGCAACGCACTGATGGCCATGCCCTCTCTCCACCTGATACATGACGATTTATAGTTCGTAAAGCCAGAAACTAAGTATCCATCTTTTTGAAAATTCTCACAAAATGAGGCATCTAACGAGTTTAGTCCGTGATGAGGGGAAAATCCACTTAGAGAAAATTGCATATTTAAAAACGGCTGATATGGGTACAGAAGGCACTAAGAGTTCGCTCCTCTATTTGTGCCTTCTATCAATACCAGCCGTTTAGTATATAATTAAGGAGTTTAGTTATATGTTGACTTTCGATAAAACTCTCGAGAAAAGTCAGTTTTGTGAATAAGAATTCGATAATAAACATTAAGTTTGTTAATAAAACAATCCGAGACGAAATATGTCGAATAAACAATTCGGTATAATTATTCAACCAGTCTCTATTATAAACATTAGAAATAAAAACTGCTGACTGACCGACAGGTCACAACATGAACTAAAATTATTAAACCAAGGGTGAATAAAACTTCAGGAAACTTGTATGAAAACTTTTTACCCAACACGAAACTTTAAATGTAACAGTATAATATTTTGACTATTTAAAAAAGGTAAAACGTAACATAAGGTAGTAAGTAATAACATTAGTGATATGGTTAACGAAAACACGAGGTTTAGTTGTAATATTAGTGTTAACGTTCACTGACGTGTAGCAGCTTTAGGTTTCATTACCTTCTAGACTTGTGATGTGAAAATGAAGTGAAACCGGATAAATTCGCTTTTGTTAAGCTACAATGAAAACGGAAAAGTTACATTTATAGTTAACTTTGGTAACGCTGAGTTGGCAGTTTGTTATATATGGCTTCTTTTTTATCGTACGTTCTTAACTTGAACAAACAGTAACCGAAGCCAGAAACAAAAGTTGTATACCAGTAATGTGTGGAACAGTGTCATAATAAAGTCTATAATATTAGAGACATGTCAACCTGTTTCACAGCGGACACCATTCCTCATAACTAAAAGCATACACAATTTACACAAAATGGCGAGTAGTGATTAAAAAATAAAGTGTGTGTGTGTGTGTGTGTGTGTGTGTGTGTGTGTGTGTGTGTGTGTGTGTGGATATAACTGATACCTCAGATAAATTAGTCTGATTTATAAGGAAGCTGATTATCACCACATGGCGCTGTGCATGACCTGACTGCAATAAATTAAAGTCCATTTCATTTGATATCTAATATTTTAAAGGAGGTAGATGTACAATAGCCTCTGATAATACATTTAAACTATCGTTCTTACAAACACTTAAAACTCATAATCCATGCTGTCTGTCGTATCCCAGACAAAATGATAAACCTTGGTAGCGAAGGCTAGTAAAACTTCGAAGGTAATAAGTAGACACACACACACCGCCGTTAGCTAGCGGTGTCACACGATGCTCTTCACCGTAACACCGCCGTTAGCTAGCGGTGTTACACGATGCTCTTCACCGTAACACCGCCGTTAGCTAGCGGTGTCACACGATGTTCTTCACCGTAACACCGCCGTTAGCTAGCGGTGTCACACGATGTTCTTCACCGTAACACCGCCGTTAGCTAGCGGTGTCACACGATGTTCTTCACCGTAACACCGCCGTTAGCTAGCGGTGTTACACGATGTTCTTCACCGTAACACCGCCGTTAGCTAGCGGTGTTACACGATGTTCTTCACCGTAACACCGCCGTTAGCTAGCGGTGTTACACGATGTTCTTCACCGTAACACCGCCGTTAGCTAGCGGTGTTACACGATGTTCTTTACTGTAACTAGACCTTGACATTTTAAAAGTTTATCTTGTGCCACAAATATAATTTGATAGCAGCCTTGTGAGAACAAGGACCTTTAGGTTATTTTTATCCGTAGATTTAAACAAATATTCACTACAGTTATTTAGAAAACCGTTTGATAATGACACTTAAGTGTTATTTACAAGGATGAACGTATCGGAATAACTTATTTTGGTAGCGATAGTTGAAAAGTGTGGTATACAAAAGAATTTTAACTACAGTTATATAAAAATTTAGTTGATTTAGTTACTAGGAGAAACTGGGAGTTAAAACAATGCACACATTGTACAATAGCCATCTTTGTAACACATTTTTAGATTTCGCTAATAATGGAATAAGCTATTCCGAAACGTTCAAACCTATAAATAGTGAATATTTACTTGAAATAACTTCTTTCAACAGTTTTAATTTTGTAGTTTTATTTTTAAAATGTCGAAACGAATGTTTAGGTTTATAAACTAATGTTAAAATGAATAATCAACCTTACGCGTGGTTTGGAAAAGAACACGCAAGATGAAAAGATGACCGACAGTTACGTATCTCTGAAAAAAAATTTAAAATAGGTCGTTAGGCGGAAAACAAGAGTAACAACTGTGGTCAGTTTTTCAGCAACGAAATGAAACCCGTTAACTGAAGCTTGCACACAAGAGACCTTTGAATAACCCGTAGGCTTACAACCAGACAAGTCCGCTATTATACCATTTAAATTCTTTAAAGTTGCGAGTGATAATTAGTATTGCTACTTATTCACGTGGTCTAACGTAAAAGTGTCAAATGTAGGATCCGTTTTCGGAAAATCTCTGGGTTCTGTAAATGGATGAGTGAATACTTTGTCTTTCTACAAGTCTCGAGGCCGAGACGATTCCTCCGATACTAAGATGGGGTTTCCAGTGGTTTAGGAAGAGATACGTAACAATCTTATTACAGAGATAACCAGTCCTGTCGCTGCTTTAAGATTAAATGTGCTTATATTGAATAACGCCGAATTTCACAAAGGAGAATTCGGACAAAACCGGACCATTTCTAGTAATGTGTCTAGTAGTGTGAACGTTGTGTCCACGAAACTTGGTACAGATCTGACTAACTATTAACCCTAATCAACAGTTTCCTGGTTCATCATAATGTATAAAAACTTAGAAATGGGTCCAGAATCTAAATCAACCCTGATAAAGGCTGTTCCATACAGACTTGCCATCTTTCCGTGTACATCGATGTATTAGTTTGAGATGCACGCGAAGACATGCAAACCCGATTAAAACGTTCATTCCATGAAGTGAAATAAAAATAACAGGCTTTAAGTGGACGTGTCTGTAGAGATACGTGGACTAATAGGAAAGATGTACAATACACAGAAGCTTCAATGTTAGTGTGTTGATACATTAAAGGGTTTATAAACACAGCACGAGGATGTTGAACGTCATTTCAGAGCACAAGCTGCACCAGCGTTGCTATAGCAACGAATCCACAGATATTTCTGGACGTTAGAAATATCGATTTTAGAAGAGGAAGACGGGTAAATACTGAGAATACCTATAAGTAACCCTATACTTTACATTTAGAAATCACACACTCAAACAGCCCGCACATCTGAATTATATAAAACAAGTTCTTTATGCAGCATTTATCGAATAGCTTTGAACAAACGGCTTGTCATGAGTTGCTTTATGTGGGAAAGAATATAATCTTGAATTAAAAAAAACAAAACCTAAAAAATTTAGAAACGGCTTCAGGTACACAAGTTTACAACTTCAAATATTTGTTGTTTTACCACGGGTTTCAAAATATGTTAATAAATGCGAAATTACGTCACCGCCTTCTCTAGGTCTGTTCACTTACAAAGAAATACGAGTTCTAGTACAAAAACGAATTAGATGTTAAAAATATCCTACCATTAGTGGTATAGTTTTAATTGAAATGGAGAAGTTTAGAAGAATCGGTAACCATAAAGAAATAAACATTGTACATTGTTTGGTTTCAACTATAAGTTAAATACCTGACTGGATGACATCTAGAAGGGTCGCCCCCATCTTTGTCTTCTTATTTTTCAGTTTTTCAAAAACATCCTTGGTCAAGTACTTCTTCACCAGAGACTTACAATCACTTGCTTCTTGAAGCTTCTGGAAGCCAGCCTCCAGTTTCTCCATGGTTACCTCGTCCACCATTTTGGATTCTCTCTCGTTTGGTTCTTGAAAGAAGTTGTCCCTGAAGAGCAAATTTCAGTTATTCCCTTGTACAGCAGTTTACACAAGGAGTGCAAGGCATGATGGGGGATAGCTGATACGTCGAGAGGTATCACGTGGTATTTTATCACCAATATGCAATAATCATTTTGAAAGCGTAATGAAACAAGACGAAGTACTTTTTACTGAGGAAAACAATTAAGAATACGACAATGAATTAATAAGAAATAATGAAGTTAATTCAGATATGGTTCATGAACAAAACATGTGAAAATGTGATTTATTCAAATAATAAGTTGGAAGCTAAAGACCCAGTCTTTCCTCTTTACACATCCGTAAGAATTAAAGTTTTGATTTTTTCAGCATCTTCACTTGGACAACTTCCAAGACAACGCGCAACTGCTTACTTAACATCTGGAATCACGCGCTTTCTCCGGCTGGAGTGAAATTACAAAAGGTACATCGAAAGTAGATTATCGTAGAAAGAGTAACTCCACCGAGACTAGTATCTAGATCCTCGTAGACCAAGACTAGTATCAAAATTGTATTTCTCAGATAAAAATCAACGGGTGCTTCATGTGTGTACTGATTAATAGAATTATATTACTATTACCAGTATTTTCCAAAGATAAATTTAGTGTTTAAGATTAGACAGACACCGGTTCTATCTTCAACGTTAACGTACAATTCAAAAATAAGATATGATCAATTAACTTTTAATGAAAAACTTAAACGATTGGAACTTTCTGATAAACATCGTAAAATATTCATCCCAGGTTAAAATAAATTATATTCATAACCACATTTGTAACTTTGAGCAGCCTACCCAACCGATACTGAAGTAATTATTTACCCATGATTAAATATACCATTCAACGAACACGGGATTTAGCCATTATCAGAGTATCATTATCAAAAGTGTGTACAGGTTGGTTAGATGTGTTGAAATATAAACCATGTTAAAAGTATTTAAATAAACAGATGGCTAACACTAATACACTAGTGATAACACTCCATCACTTATATTCAAAACTGCACGTAGCAATCAGTTGACACTTAAATCTTTACTGCACTTACGTTTGTCTTCAACTTATCACAATAATCTTTGTACAGGGAGTCCAAGACTTTAAAATAATGTACTGTTGTAAGGCTAACCTTCGGTCTACATTCCCTTAACATAGTTAGTATAGTAGGCACCAGACTAATGTTGCGACACTAAATAACGGCTTAAGTATAGCATCTACCAAAAATGTATTGTTTGATGTACAGTTAACCCTTTAGAATCCGTACACAATAAGGGTAGCGCTTCCTATGAATTAAAAGACATCTTACCAAAGACGTAAAGACCATCTCAGATGCCATACAACAACGGAACACAGTAAGACAAGAACACACACCTTCCAACTGAACATCTCTCCACACTCTCACAAGACAAGGTGTCTATTTTAGAATCCGGTGGTATACGTCAAAAAAAGACACGAATACTAAATACGCGGCCTTTATTCCAAAGAACAAGTCGCTCGGTATGTCGCACAATATCATACGTTTACACTGAAAACAAATATTTACTGTAAAAGCAGACGAGAAGATAGATGGTTCAATATTATAGAAAGACATGAATAAAGATTAACTATACACCAGATAAAATATGATACATAAAATACAAAATGTTACTTTGTATGATAAGATTTTAATACAGAAATATGCGAAGGAACGTAACATTGTCAATAAGAAAACAACAAAGTGTTATGTAAACAATTTTACAAATAGAAGTGTCCTTGTTCAAAATTAAAGTGTTATTATCATTCATAATGATACCTATAAAAACTGTTCTTTAAAAAAAAATATGTCAAACCACTTCACCTGTCACACACAAAACTTTGTGTTAAATTATTCGTGAACCATGTTTTATTAAAGATAGGTAACAGGCTCGATATTCTATACCACCCATGTTAGAAAACTAAGATAACAGTTACGGGTTATCCACAATACAGAATCTTGTCCATCGCGTCCAAGACAAACATTTTAAAGGTCAACTGGAAGCCAATCATCAACCCGCATCAACAGAACCCTAGTTATTTTGTTGCAAAGGTTCAACATTTATATATCAAAATATTTAATAGAAATACCATATTGAAGTATATACTAGAAACGACAGACTACATTTGGTTAAATTTTTAAATACTCGTGTCTTTGAGTTAATTTGTTTTTCATAAAAGGAGTTGATTTACCACGTGCTAGGAGAAAACAGCTTATCTTAGATAAGCTAGAAACTTTTCCATTAATTACAGTCAAGATACGCGTTTATCCAAAACAGTTGAATTGTAAAGGCTGGTCCGTTTAACAGTAATCGTTCGTAGAACTGCGAGGTAAACCATCAAATGTTTAAGTTTTAAATCAGTTTCTTTAATTGTCGATTGTTGTGAATAAAAGTTTGTTTCTAAATAAAGCTGCTACTTAGAAATAACGCATGTTCATTATCCATTTCAGGTTTTCACTTTTCTTTCAAAGATTAACACGTGTGAGAGAGTTAACGAAAGAGAAAACATGGAGAGTTACACATTTATTATCTAGAGAAATAAGTACCTATGTTAACTTCACTGGGGACAGTGGCATATATTCAATACAGAGAGTACGAATCATATTGCATGTATAGGATAAGTTATTTATATACACATTACGTAGCTAACATTTGTTAAACTGTTAAGTTACTTGGTATAAACATGTGGACACTGCTCAGACACTGTTGAAATGTTATGTTTTCAGTAATAAGAAAACATTTATAGAATTATAGCAACTTTATCGATAAGTTTACGACAAATATTTACGAGTTAGTTTCATAAGCAAAACCAAAATTTCCAGCTTTTATACGGAGCTAAGTTTAATTACTGGAAGAGGTCCAATCATTACGTACCAATCAAATACATCTAACTAAATCTAAATACAGCAGTTAAGATAGAATGAACTAAACGTTTGATTACTTGAAATCTTTACTTAAGTTATAGAACAATAATAAAATAAAGCTTAGAACAAGATTTAAATTATCATTTGGACAAAGATGGAGCTATTTAAAAATGCTTATTCATACAAGTTTGGTTTTGAATTTCACACAGTTACTCGAGGGCTATCTGCACAAGCCGTCCCTAATTTAGCAGTGTAAGACTAGAGGGAAGGCAGCTAGTCATCACCACCCACCGCCAACTCTTGGGCTACTCTTTCACCAACGAACAGTGGGATTGACCGTCAAATTATAAGGACACCACAGTTGAAAGGGCGAGCATATTTGGTGTGACGGGGATTCGAACCCGCTATTCTGGGATTACAAGTCGAGTGTTTCAACCACCTGGCCATGCCGGGTCCCATCGTCATGCTTTTATTTTCGTGGAAGCCCACATTTTATTCGTGTTTTAAGAAAGTCCAAGTGTTATCTATGGACCAAGTTAACGATCGCCAGTTCTCTTCCAGTGTCATATTAAGGCTTAAACACTAGTATCAGGAAATGTGGAAGTCGGTAAAAAGTGTCCAGTAACGAAGGCCGTACTTACACATTTGAAGTTAAACCTTTCAGCAACATTACCCCTGTTAGATATGGGTGAGAAACGTGGTTATGAAGAGACTCGGTAACTGATAGAGGACACACAAGTACCCTGAATAACCCTGAAGGTGAATTATAGGTTAATACTTTAGTTTTATTATATAGTATAACCCTTACTGATGATGCAAACACTCGAGTCGCACAACTTCTGATTATTGACCAATAAAAAACAAAACATATGCGTGTGATATCGTCAAATAATCCTACGGACAATAATATACAAATACAACTAATATAGGTATAAACACCATTAGAGAACATCTGTATTGCTTAATGGAGTAGAATAAAATAAGATGTTTTATACTTAAATAGCACTGTCTGCCCTAAGTCCTTATAACAAGCTAAGACTACAGTGAATAAACGAATACAAGGTAAACTATACTAGAGTTGAAAATTCGTGCTAAACATTTTGGTCAATATGTATGGATACAAACCAGTTTACATTCGCATAGATGAACTCAAACAATGGTTTTTTTACAATAAACTGAAGTATACGAATACGTTTGAGCTTACGTGTAACTGTACAATACGAACATATTTACACTTCCAAACTACTATTTAAGCTTTTACTTTAGGAGTACACAGTTTGTAACGGATAGTGTTTACGGGCAGTCACCGAATTCCTGTCAACACCATTGTACAGTTGCATAACATATTGTCCAGACCTCGTTATGTGCCCGACTTTAACCAACTTTCATAATTAGAACCATTACTTGTACAAGGTAAATTTAAAGTACCTTGGAATGTTTCTATGATAATTTTTATAATGTACATTTCGTTGTGAAATAAGCAAACAAAATCACAAGTTTGCATCATTAGTAAACGCTGTGAAAATGCTAACTTTACAAAATACGAGCTTTCAGAGACTTTGTTCGATCAATCAATACTTGGATAAACCACATACCAGACGTTAAATATTGATACTTAACTACTACCTACAATTATGTATATAACTAAGTTGTCATATTTAAAACGAAGTATTTTTAAATTAACATCTTGTCAGGATCGTTCAGTTTAAGTCAGTAACTACACTGTCACAATAATGTTTCTTTCCAAAATTACACCATCCACCCTCGTTCCGAACACTCATTACCTTGTTCTATACTAAAGATAGGAGTGACAGTAGGCCTTCAACAGCAGAAGTTACGAAATGCGAGAGATTTGGTAATTCTAAGACACTAAAACGTTAATATAACTATACCTCCTACCTCTTCACAATGAACCCTAAAACCCAGAGAGAAAACATAACGACAGCAAATAAACGAGCAAGATAGGACGTTGTAAGAGTCTGCGGAGAAGCCTTAGTTCGAGCTCACTTCTGATTACAGCAGTGACTTCATAGAGTCAAACCCACCACTAAGAATGAAGGAAAGTTGGTGGTATACGTGTTCTAAAACCTGTGTTGATTAGAACCACGGTTACTTTGGAGGGTGAAGTTTTGTATGTTAGAATGATAGGATTAACAGTGTACAAGATAGTAGGAAAACCATTATCACCGAAACTCGCGGTACTGAATGAACATAAAATAACGGTTTACATGTAGCGATAAACTTCTTAATTAATAAATTTAATATTTCTAGTGATATACGCTGAAGTTTCTATTTTTGAGAGCTATATTTTCAGCGTTTTAACTGATGCTAGCTAGAGGGCGTTAAGATCACGTTTATAAAAATTACCCTCAGATACTCGAAGTTCAAGTTTGACATCAAGAATCTACCAAATTCAGGAAGTGATCAGAGTAGATTATAAATACAAGAATCAGTGAGACATTGAGTTAGTGATATAGTGTCACCCATCTGGATCCACACCATTCATTGCGTAGAATCAGTTTGATTTATTGTCATGCAGATTACTGTAGTAGGATTTTCCCTTTAGTCTCAGTACACTATCAGCGAGACCATTTTCGTTTGAACACTTAAATTCATAAGGCACGGTTTAAGATTGAAGTTTATAGAAACAGAAGGAACAGATTAATGTGTTGTGAAATAAACTTGGTCTAATGTTTCACAAAATTGAGAAATCTACCCAAACAATGGATGACGCTAAACACGCATGCGAAATGCTAAACAAATCTTTGTCCTAGAACTAAGATTTTACATTGTTTAAACATCGTGACAAAATCCTTTACGAAATGAAGTCCAACTTAAAACGTTGGAGTTACGAATTTATATTCCACCTGTTACACAAGTTGACTGTAATGGACAGATTTGGATCTTGTACACACTTCAGGCGTGTTCACTGCCACATATCCTTTCATTTTGATCTGGCGTTAAAATGTATTCAGTTTTCCTTCGCTTTATGATGTTCACGAGTTTAATATATAGTTTTCTTCCTCTACTAAATATTTTTCAAAGTTTGGATGCAATATTGATGATTGTCAGGTTTCAGTTAGAAAACTAATATTTCTTGAAATTATATTTAAATACAAACATCTTACATGTGACACGTGGTGAAGTCTCTGATACAAGTCATAGAAGAGTACTTATGATAAATTTTGTTGTCATGTTAAAGTAAAATTTAACAAACAACTAACACTTATGAATTCATATTGCAATACTAAGTGTTTGGTTTTATCAAGTCCAGCTACTATAGAAGACACCTAGATACTTATATTGTAACGTTTGAATGATTCTCAAGAGAATCTAGAGTTGGTAGTTTACCAACTTACTATTAGCCATGGAAAAGAGCGTCTGCCCATCGTGGACCTGGATCATGGATAAAACATCCAGTTCCAGACCGTATAGAGAACTCAAGTGTGTGCAAGTTAGTAATAGCTGATGTATGTAGGCCATTATAATGTAGCAACTATTGACATAGTTGCTATAAAATCGTATTGTGTTTTTGGTTATATATTAAAATTTGTGTTTAAAGGGAATTGTATCATTCTTCTTGACAAACAAATTTATATATTGAACTACTAAATTCAAAATTCATATTTAGGTTGTGCAAGTTGTTAATACGTTAACATACGTAACGTAATAAATGGAAGATTTGTCCGAACGTAACAACGGGTTCAACTGTTCACTACAAGAAGTCTTACCCCTAGCGGAAGTCAAGGTACATCAGTGACAACAATAAATCATGATTTAATGTAGTTTATGAACAGATATATTCATAAAATGACAAACTTAAATTTCCTTATTTCTCCGAAGAACGAGTCAGAATAAGGAAACTCCAAAACCAGAAATACATTTGGAAAACTATCGCCGATGTATGGTTTTTATGACATGTCTCTTGACGATATCAACCTGCCTGGCTTGATTGGAGCACACTTGTCAAAGGTTCTTACGTAGGTTTGTCTTCCTAACTAATATACTGGTTTGAGATGTAAATGTTATGGTAACCATACGTCAACTTCAACAAGAACTATAATACTAAGGATAAATAACTAATGTATATAGAGTTACGATTATAACAATTCTTGTATTGATACAAGGATCCCACATAACTATATAAAAGAACCAACACAGGTAGAGAGAGAAAACCGAATTAACCCAGAATTCTGCAACTTCAACAAAGACTTTATAAAAAAAAAAAAGGTAGAGGTCAAAGGTTAAGTTACAAAACAACGACTCCAAGTATCTACTTCTATTAACAAGTTCTCTTCTAAATACACTGAAAATTGAAATGTTTCAGTTACAAGTAATTACTCAGCACTTCCCCGAATTTAAATGCACAATTAAAAGGTTAAAAAGGAGAAACTACGTGGTTCATTCAGCGACAGGCTCGTTCATCTCGGCACGAGCCTTCATTTTGATATAGCACTTCTCTAGATCAGGGGTTCTCAAACTTAAGACCTGCGATGCCTCAGAAAAAAACATTTTCTTGATGAAATGACAAAAACACATTAAATAAAAACAATCGGCCACTAGCACCAGATAAAGTTTGCTTCAAACTTTAATATAAATTTATTAAAAATAAAATGTTTTACTTTACTCACTTGTAGAAATGTTTAATGTGAGCAAATGTACAGTTTTAGTGGCTCGGATGGGCTTGCTTCTGTTCAAAGTAGTTGAATATTTGGGAGTTATAGCTGTTAGTCGTAAGTGCACATATTCAATATTTAGCTTGTTTGTAAATTTGGCCTTTGTAGTTGTATGCAGTAAAAATGTTTACTCAAAATTATCTTATTAGGCCTAAAAAAGGTTTTTACTCGTATCAGATTTATTACAAATATTCACCACTTATCCATTATAAGGGTGACAACTAAGTATTAATTAGTTTGGAATTTCGCGCAAAGCTACACGTGGGCTATCCGCGCTAGCTGTCCCTAATGCAGGAAAGCTACACGTGGGCTATCCGCGCTAGCTGTCCCTAATGCAGGAAAGCTACACGTGGGCTATCCGCGCTAGCTGTCCCTAATGCAGGAAAGCTACACGTGGGCTATCCGCGCTAGCTGTCCCTAATGCAGGAAAGCTACACGTGGGCTATCCGCGCTAGTTGTCCCTAATGCAGGAAAGCTACACGTGGGCTATCCGCGCTAGCTGTCCCTAATGCAGGAAAGCTACACGGGCTATCCGCGCTAGCTGTCCCTAATGCAGGAAAGCTACACGTGGGCTATCCGCGCTAGCTGTCCCTAATGCAGGAAAGCTACACGTGGGCTATCCGCGCTAGCTGTCCCTAATGCAGGAAAGCTACACGTGGGCTATCCGCGCTAGCTGTCCCTAATGCAGGAAAGCTACACGTGGGCTATCCGCGCTAGCTGTCCCTAATGCAGGAAAGCTACACGTGGGCTATCCGCGCTAGCTGTCCCTAATGCAGGAAAGCTACACGTGGGCTATCCGCGCTAGCTGTCCCTAATGCAGGAAAGCTACACGTGGGCTATCCGCGCTAGCTGTCCCAATGCAGGAAAGCTACACGTGGGCTATCCGCGCTAGCTGTCCCTAATGCAGGAAAGCTACACGTGGGCTATCCGCGCTAGCTGTCCCTAATGCAGGAAAGCTACACGTGGGCTATCCGCGCTAGCTGTCCCTAATGCAGGAAAGCTACACGTGGGCTATCCGCGCTAGCTGTCCCCTAATGCAGGAAAGCTACACGTGGGCTATCCGCGCTAGCTGTCCCTAATGCAGGAAAGCTACACGTGGGCTATCCGCGCTAGCTGTCCCTAATGCAGGAAAGCTACACGTGGGCTATCCGCGCTAGCTGTCCCTAATGCAGGAAAGCTACACGTGGGCTATCCGCGCTAGCTGTCCCTAATGCAGGAAAGCTACACGTGGGCTATCCGCGCTAGCTGTCCCTAATGCAGGAAAGCTACACGTGGGCTATCCGCGCTAGCTGTCCCTAATGCAGGAAAGCTACACGTGGGCTATCCGCGCTAGCTGTCCCTAATGCAGGAAAGCTACACGTGGGCTATCCGCGCTAGCTGTCCCTAATGTAGGGGTGTAAGACTAGAGGGTAGGCAGCTAGTCAACCACCGCCAACTCTTCGGCTTCTCTTACCAACGAATAGTGGGGACTGACAGTCACATCATAACGCCCACACGGCTGAAAGGGCAAGCATGTTTGGTGCGACCTTCGGCCTTATATCTTTGGCACTTCAAAAGCATTTTCAAACACAAAGTAGCCTCTTAATGAAAACTTATACAAGCACTGGGGTTTTATCATATATTATACGATGACAAGCTGACCTAATATCAGTGTCGTCATAACGAAGTCAGAAAAAGATTTGTAGTAGAAAAGATAGGCCGCTATAATATATCTTTAAAGGAAAAGGTAAACCTGTTATGTTTACAATTTTTGTATTTTTAAAATAAATTTTAATCCAAATAAAATAAGTCAGATCTGACGTGCATCTAAACCTCGAACGAAATGAAACATGACGTCATAAAGCCCATTGGCACCAAGTTTGTAATTAAAGTACACGAATATAACCGAACCTAACAATCACTAATCGTTATAAATACAAGAATACGTCATACAAAATATACTTTGAAACTGATATGGTATTTAATTGAATCAATGTTCAAATTTGGAGAAGTTTCAGCTATGACGTCATATTTCATTTCGTTCAATATTTAGCCGCTAATATCAGATCTGGATTTTTAAAAAGACAGTTGGCCTCACTACCCAGATTTGACCGATGTTTCATACAAGTATGAGCCTATCTTGTATCTCCAATGACGTTTGCGGTCTTTAGATGGCACCATATCTACTTGCAATCAGTGGCGCCCCCGTCGATATTAATTGAGACTGTATTAACACTTTCACCGTTAGAACTTCCCTTAAACTAAGTAAAATCGTCTGACGTTAGGCATAATAAAATATTAAAAGGCCCAATACGTGATAAACGTGTTATATTGAAGATATATTTTACTTGTGTACAGCGTATTCTAATCCAATTTTATAGTTTTAGGAAAAAAACTTAACATTCTAAAATTTCCTTGCGGAGACCCAGATAACTATGGTGGAACCCAAAGGCTCCATGGAGCGTAGTTTGAAAAAAACCATGCTCTACATGTTAAACTGAAATACATCTCGCACGAAGCCTGAGTGAGCGTGGCCGAAACAAAACTGATGGTACGAAACGAAAAAAAATGACCAACATAAAATATAATTTCACTAACATTCTCATAAATTCACTCAAGACAAAACATTCAACACTTTAATATACCAGTTTTATTGTGCACAATATTGACAACTTGTCAACTTAAATAGTTATTGTTCGTAATATAGTTTACTTTTTTCGTCAACAAAATTACATTAAAATATATTTTAATTTTTGTAGAAGCCTTAAAATAGATTAGAGAAAATTTTTATCATAACCCTCATGAAAATATACTAGCACCTGACGAATGTTAAACGATACGTCTAAACAGCTTTAGGGTTATTTATATGCAAAAACGGCTCAAACGAGCCGTTTCTCAACGTTCAAATTTCTCAACAAGTGGGTTTCTCGACATCACTGAGCTTTAGGGTTAGCATTCATGTCATTAATATTAGGGTGTTAACAGCTTATTTCACACGTAAGGCTTGTGAGTAAACGACATTTCTGTACAGAGATATCGAATACTGTTATAAAATTACCATCTCTGCTCCATTTATTTCAACCTTTGAAGTGCATTCATCCTTTCAAGAGCCATACCTATAACATTTTCCAAACGTTTATGAACCAGTAAGTTAACAATTACACTAGTTTATATAGCGCCGTAAACTAGCAAAACCCTGTGGCTTTTGTTTAACTTTTGTTAAAATTATTTTTAACAACCAAAGTTTTAACAAAGAAATATTAATGTGTAATTTATATACATGGGGTAGTGGTACAGTGAAACTCGAACAACGCTACGATTCTTTGTTAAACTGTAGTTGGGAGGCCAGTCAATGACCATGGTTGAACACAAGTTACGAAAAACCGTTTGTTCTTGCTTGTTAACTTATTATAATTTACCCTAACAAGAGCTATACAAGATATCCACAAAACTAAGATGCAAGCGTAAACTACTGTCGATTTGTGTGTTTTATGACACTTAAATAGAGTGCCACATATTTTATAATTTAGTTAACTAAATAAACTGTTCCACAAACTATGAAATTAACCTATTTAATGCCTTTCCAATAGTCGGTCTCCAGTTAGAAGACTGAGCCACACAGTTAACAAATGTTTACATTACATTTATCTTTACGTTTTTAAAGTGCTCAGAAATTCAGTTCCCAGCCTTTTTAGACGCTAAAAATCCATAATGTGAAATAAAAAGTTTTCATATTTTGAAACCAAACCATAAAGTATCTTCTAATTAATATTCGATGCTAATATGGTACTATCGTGTATTTCTAACCTATTTGTTGGTTGGTTAACAAAACGTTAGAAACGCAAGTACTATGATGGATGAAAACAAACCAGCAGTTATTACCAGCCTTACTTTAAAACTCAGATATGTTTGCGGATTTGTTAATAAACAATGCAAACAAGTTTATATAGAAAACAAAAGAATTATCCTAACGCTTACACGTTCAGAGAAAGTTAGGCATAAGAAAACTCGCCAGATAAACGATCGTTTTAAGATATAGTCTACTTCTAATTTAGGTTAAGCTAATAATGTTAACGCTCGTAAATTATATCTTGAAGGTTTGCTCACTAGAATAGCCTGTCCATTACGTGAAATACTTGGTCGAAGACAGTTTTAATAAACATGGAATCCGAATTCTGAATTTGTATCAAGACCACAATTTTTTTCACACTTATTTAATGGTTTGGTATGCAATCCCCACTAGGCTCAGGTTTCAAGACGTAGGCTTAGGACCTTGTAAGCTAACATATTACTAGTACGATACAGTCAGACTAAACTATCGTTACATTAAATTACTTTTATGTGAGTACTTAAACTTAGCGTTACGGTAATACTTACCCTGTATTTTCAGTATTGAAGGCTAACCTTATTGATTCTCCATCTGAACGAGACTCTACTTCACTTCGTTTACAAAATAGAGAAACACAAATACCCATTAGGCTTACAACATCTCACCCGAGTTGGAACTTATATAACTTCAACATTATTTGTAGTTAATGTCATTTAAGTTGAAGTTCCGTTAAAATTGTATACCACTAGGGGAGTAAGAAAATACAATAATTAAATTTTAATTTTGAAATATTTAAATAACTTCACTTAGTTTGCGTCGAAATTATCAAATATCAAAATATAATTTTGATATCTGCACTAATTGTATGAACTATCAAATATATATGACAAAGTTTGAAACATATTGAATAAAACTAATTAAATGTTTACACTCAACCTTTACAATATTTTAGTACTTTTATTTTAAACTACAATTATTTTATACTTCGTTAATTGTTCGACATAATTTACAGACCCGGCATGGCCAGATAGTTAAGGCACTAAATCGTAATCTGAGGGTCGCGGGTTCGAGACTCGTCACACCAAACAGGCTCGCCCTTTCAACCGTGGGAGCGTTATAATGTGACGGTCAATCCCAGTATTCGTTGGTTAAAGAGTAGCCTAAAAGTTGGCGGTGGGTGGTGATGACTAGCTGTCTTCCCTCTAGTCTTTACACTACTAAATTTAGAGACGGCCAGCGCAGATAGCCCTCGTGTAGGTTTGCCCGAAATTCAAAAACAAACAAACATAATTTACATCTAACAACAATCTCTCCCCCCCCCAAGAAAAAGTAACTCATGTAGAAATCTATATAAAATAAAAGCCAGGGTGTGTCAGAATAGTTCAATCACTGTTAAATTACGGTTTTAGTAAGGGGGTACAAGGAAGCCGTGAGAGGGTGAAGTGCCGTAAAACGTTAAGTGAAAACGTAGTGTGGGATCACCTAATTTCGAGCGAAGGGCATAAAATTTATCATTAAAGTAAAAATATCTATTCAGTTTTAAACTTAAATATTGGCTGCTATATCACCAACGTTTTTAACAGAACAACAAACCTCTTTAATCAACGGAGATTCTAAATGAAAAAATCGACCAATATTTTTCCAGTTTTGTTGTCTATAGATTTCATCTTATACTTTCAGTACATAGACTAACAACAGTATTAGGTTACTAGTTGGATTACCTGTCCCTAGGAAAGAAGTTATGTAAGTAAGTTCATGATAAATGGAAGGTTATCGCATGACATGAAAGTTACTTCCCTTATATATAATTGTAAAAAAAAAGTCGATTATAAACTGCAAAACTGAAGATTTGTATGCGCTTCCCCCATGGACCTAACGGACATCCATATCAGTTTGGGTATGGTTCATCCACACCCTGCTAAATTATTGTTGTTTGTTCCTGTGGACAGTACAGATATTTTTGTCTGTCATTTCTGTAACGTAGTGTTAACAAAACGTGTATGTGTGTTTTCTTATAGCACAGCCACAAAGCATAATGCAAGTCTGATATCTGGTAAAAACATATTGATTAATGGTTTCATGTCTAGAAAAGTTTTGAATGTAAATTTCATTACCTTTGTAATTAACTATCTAATGCTAACACCTATTAAGGGAAATAAGGTCCTGGGTGCGAGAGAAGTGATTGAATACAATATATTTTTTCTGTAACAATCTGAATCCAAAGATTAATATTTACAACAGTTTTATACGGTATCTACTAATAAGTTATTATTATAATTATTGAAACAGTCACTCTTCATTAATTAATTATTTTAAGCTCTCTAAGAGGTAAAGATTTTATTTATAGAATTTATTTTTTTTTGGTTATGAATTGTAAACGTACATTATTGTTTTGACGCAAAACTAAACAAATTATTTGCGCTCCGTATACCATAGGGAATCGAACCCCGGATTTTACTTATAAGCTTTATAAACTCTTAAAATACGGACTTCAAATATTCTTTGTTAGAAGCTATTTTTAAATTAATAATATCAAATAAAGCGCTCGTCCCCAGTGACGGTAGAACCTCACATTGATCTATCAAACCAACTAACTTCATGGACTTTAAAAAAGTTAACTGTGTTGTAGTCTTGGTTCCACTTGTCTGAGTTACGTATATCTTCCACCACATAATGTAATTGTTAAACATTTCATCTGCCCAACAGTTACATACAGTAAATATATATTTTTATTATTTACGTATGATTAATTTCTAAAAGTTTATTGTACAATGTCATATGAAACCATCAATTTTCATGGTTGTTCTCCCGTCAGTTCAAAAGTTATTGTTCACCTTTGACTGGATGCGCAGCTTTTCAAACGCAGCGCGGAAAGTGGCCGACGTAAACGAGAGACAAACGCCTGGACGAACACATCAGTTCTCAGCATGTTGAAGGTTTGTCCAGTTAAAAATTTGCTGACCGGTTGCTTCATTTTTCCGACGCTTTCACGAGTGTCAGAAGACAAAGTGTATCTTTAATTATGTGTTGTCCTCTCCTTGACAATGTCGTTGTAGAAAACATGTCGAATAAGTTTTATGAAAACATCTATAAAAGCGTGATTAATCGGAGGCCATGTTCGAACTATGAGCTTGCACAACAAAACATGCCATTAGTCAACGTCAGGTCAACTTGGTTTACTATCAGTGAGCTAGAGAGACTGAGATGTTATTATATGCATGTTTAGAGTTTGGTTTATTTTGAATTTCGCGCACAGTTACAGACAGAATAATTATACTTGTCGTCCCTAATTTAGCTGTAAAATACGGGAGGGAAGGCACATAGTCAGGACCCTTCGCCAACTCTTGGACCACTTTTTTTTACTAATGAATAACACAATGTAACACAAATTTTGTTCCTGGATAGTATGTGTTATTTCTTAATTGCTTACGTTGTAAAAGTACAGAAAATGGCCATTATTCCCTTCAAACTTTGCTTTTGTGACCTGGATAATGAAATTTAGAAATTAACCTATTTTATATGTAAAAACGGACAAATTTGCACATTTTCATTTACATAAGATCTGAATAAAACAACATATGAATCAAGATTTACATGTATTTATACTAAAGTTATACAAAAATGTTTAGAAGTAAGTAGTTTTTCGAGATGTGCGACCATAATGTAAATCACTTTCACCTATCAAACCTCAAACATAGTCTCCCATCATGTTTTCGTTATTACGCTCCCAGGTTATAAAATCAAAGTTTAAAGAGCAAAATAGGTCTTCTCTATTTACTTTAGACATAAGCAATTGGTAAATAACACTTTCTGTCCAGGAACAAGAAAAAGTAAACATTTTGTTACATAGTGTTGTGGGATCAGTCGTCACAACATCATGCCATTATGGCTTAAAGGACGAACATGTTTGGTGGGACGCTGATCCGAACAACAAATTACAAATCAAATGCTCTAACTACCTAGCAATGCTAGCTTTCAGACTTTAGGGCCCGATTCCACTAAGAAAATATAATATAGAGATAGGTATTTTGGAGCTCGGATTGTAGGGCATAAAAATGTACCAAAAATGTCAGAAGGCGTCATTGACATCTCTCACCAGAAAAGTCAGGGAATGTCATTGACATCTCTCAGCAGCAAAATCAGGGAATGTCAGTGACATCTTTCAGCAGAAAAGTCAGGGAATGTCAGTGACATCTCTCAGCAGCAAAGTCAGGGAATGTCATTCACATCTCTAAGCAGAAAAGTCAGGGAATGTCACTGACAATTCTCAGTAGCAAAGTCAGGGAATGTCAGTGACATCTCTCAGCAGCAAAGTCAGGAAATGTCAGTGACATCTCTCAGCAGCAAAGTCAGGGAATGTCAGTGACATCTCTCAGCAGCAAAGTCAGGGAATGTCAATGACATCTCTCAGCAGCAAAGTCAGGGAATGTCAGTGACATCTCTCAGCAGCAAAGTCAGGGAATGTCAATGACATCTCTCAGCAGAAAAGTCAGGGAATGTCAATGACATCTCTCAGCAGAAAAGTCAGGGAATGTCAGTGACTTCTCTCAGCAAAAAAGTCCGGCAATGTCAGTGACATCTCTCAGCAGAAATGTCAGAGAATGTCATTGATATCTTTCAGCAGAAAAGTCAGGGAATGTCAATGACATCTCTCAGCAGAAAAGTCAGGGAATGTCATTCATATCTTTCAGCAGAAAAGTCAGGGAATGTCAATGACATCTCTCAGCAGAAAAGTCATGGAATGTTATTGACATCTCTCAGCAGAAAAGTCAGGGAATGTTAGTGACATCTCTCAGCAGAAAAGTAAGGGAATGTCAGTGACATCTCTCAGCAGAAAAGTCAGGAAATGTCAGTGACATCTCTCAGCAGCAAAGCCAGGGAATGTCAGTGACATCTTTCAGCAGAAAAGTCAGGAAATGTCATTGACTTCTCTCAGCAGAAAAGTCAGGAAATGTCAGTGACATCTCTCAGCAAAAAAGTCAGCGAATGTCAATGACATCTCTCGATTAAACTTGTTTACTGTCTTGTTTTATTTCGTCCAGCGATCCTAAAATCTAATATACCAGTCTTGGAGACTTATTGTAAAGACATCGAGCAGGTTCCACTGCCAAACATATATATTATTACTTTTGTAAAATAAAGATAGTTAAAACTACAGTATTAAAAATAATGGCTGAAAGGTGGCCGGAAACAGACAACTTAAAAAAGTGCCCACAAACAACTAGACCATGTTAAATACTCGTTGTTTTCAAATGTAATTGATTAATACCACTGAGATACGAAATACACAATGGTGCTATTATATGATATCATAACAACCGAATAAAAATGACACATGATCAATTACAACTTGAACAGGAAAGTACTGACGGACAAATCATTAGTTTGTAAGAGAAAATGGTATAATAAAACTGTGGCCGAAGAATAGCCAATGCAAGCACAGTTGCCTCCTTCGAGTCCTACCCAAATTAAGTGACCTTACTCTAACATTAGGCTTAATCTGAAAGTCTAGTTATATAATAGGTAAGTTTATGACTTCATCAACAAAGTGTCTTGATAAACGTATCAACAAGCTCGTTTTCTCAGATTATGACACAGTCAGAGAGCCAATACAAGTAGATACTGACTGACCAGTGTTTTTTTGAAAACTCAAGAGACTTTTAGTTTCCAAAGCATGTGAAAAACCTTCAAAGAGCTGAGAGAATTGGTTGGTATGTGCAATACAATTAGTGAACCATCTTGATATATCGAATACACCAAGTGAGATTACACAGAACTCGTGAGTTACCCATTCAGAAGATGGTATTTGGAAAATAGCTACAGAGTTACACAGTCAGTAGAAGGTATCTGGTAAGTAGCTACAGAGTTACACAGTTAGTTGATGGTATCTGGAAAGTAGCTACAGAGTTACACATTCAGTAGAAGGTATCTGGAAAGTAGCTACAGAGTTACACAGTTAGTTGATGGTATCTGGAAAGTAGCTACAGAGTTAAACATTTAGTAGAAGGTATCTGGAAAGTAGCTACAGAGTTACACATTCAGTAGAGGGTATTTGGAAAGTAGCTACAGAGTTACACATTCAGTAGAAGGTATCTGGAAAGTAGCTACTGAGTTACACATTCAGTAGAGGGTATTTGGAAAGTAGCTACAGAGTTACACAGTCAGTAGAAGGTATCTGGAAAGTAGCTACAGAGTTACACAGTCAGTAGAAGGTATCTGGAAAGTAGCTACAGAGTTACACATTCAGTAGAAGGTATCTGGAAAGTAGCTACAGAGTTACACATTCAGTAGAGGGTATTTGGAAAGTAGCTACAGAGTTACACAGTCAGTAGAAGGTATCTGGAAAGTAGCTACAGAGTTAAACATTCAGTAGAAGGTATCTGGAAAGTAGCTACAGAGTTACACATTCAGTAAAAGGTATCTGGAAAGTAGCTACAGAGTTACACATTCAGTAGAAGGTATCTGGAAAGTAGCTACAGAGTTACACATTCAGTAGAGGGTATTTGGAAAGTAGCTACAGAGTTACACAGTCAGTAGAAGGTATTTGGAAAGTAGCTACAGAGTTACACATTCAGTAGAAGGTATCTGGAAAGTAGCTACAGAGTTACACATTCAGTAGAAGGTATCTGGAAAGTAGCTACAGAGTTACACAGTCAGTAGAAGGTATCTGGAAAGTAGCTACAGAGTTACACAGTCAGTAGAAGGTATCTGGTAAGTAGCTACAGAGTTAAACATTCAGTAGAAGGTATCTGGAAGAGTAGCTACAGAGTTACACATTCAGTAAAGGTATCTGGAAAGTAGCTACAGAGTTACACATTCAGTAGAAGGTATCTGGAAAGTAGCTACAGAGTTACACATTCAGTAGAGGGTATTTGGAAAGTAGCTACAGAGTTACACAGTCAGTAGAAGGTATTTGGAAAGTAGCTACAGAGTTACATTCAGTAGAAGGTATCTGGAAAGTAGCTACAGAGTTACACAGTCAGTTGATGGTATCTGGTAAGTAGCTACAGAGTTACACATTCAGTAGAAGGTATCTGGAAAGTAGCTACAGAGTTACACAGTCAGTAGAAGGTATCTGGAAAGTAGCTACAGAGTTACACATTCAGTAGAGGGTATTTGGAAAGTAGCTACAGAGGTACACATTCAACAGAGAGGATCTGGAAAGCAACAACCCGGTTACTCAAGTCAAGGCTGAGCCCACAGACGAACTTTCATTTAGAACCATCCATAAAGAAAGTAAGCATGGTTTTTATTACGCTTAACATGTCCTCATGACTTACAAATTGCAGTAGAAGACGGTAAAACGTTATGACATAATTGGTTTACACCAAATTCAGCGACGTTACTTATTTTATATGACTTCTGCCTGTTTGTGGATGTGAAAACGACACATATTAGACCACCATTAAAGTTTTGAAAACGTGGCAGCTGGAGACGACCCTGTTTTGCGTTGCTTTCTACCAACTTGTCTCGACTGAAATCTTTGGCTTTTGTTCATAGATTGATAGTGACAACACTAGTTGTCAAGAATACATGTTGTTTTCATTTTGTACAAGTTGTTTGTTTTGGACAACTTATGTTCAGTGTCAGGGACTTAATGTTACGTATTTTTTTAATAACTATGTGTGTTTCAGTTTGATGCATGTGACGTATATTGTTTGATGTGTATTGCGCAATGCATCCTGTTTTCTAAATTTGTGGAAAATTCTTGGGAGTAAGAATCAACAATATTTGTTTCACGAAATCTCTAGGATGTTCGAAAAGTGGCTTGAGTCATTCGGGGGAAGGGAGACCTCCTTATTAGCGTAAGAAATTAATACAAGTTTATATGTTTTGATCACTAGAAGTGCCATTGACGTTGAAACTATTGTTACGTTATTTTAAGGTACTATTTTTAAATTTCTATACACTTACCAGCCCTGCTGGTAATTCTCAATCTGTTAGTTTCTGTTTTATTGGTATTATCATTACTACTGGGCACGTGAGTCCACGTGCAGTTCAATCATGTTATTTTATTTACCACTGAAGTTTGAAGTATGGAATATGACCAGCACCACACTGTACCACGTCTTCACGACCAGCACCACACTGTATCACGTCCCCACGACCAGCACCACACTGTACCAAGTCTTCACGACCAGCACCATACTGTACCAAGTCTTCACGACCAGCACCACACTGTACCAAGTCTTCACGACCAGCACCATACTGTATCAAGTCTTCACGACCAGCACCATACTGTACCAAGTCTTCACGACCAGCACCACACTGTATCACGTCCCCACGACCAGCACCATACTGTACCACGTCCCCACGACCAGCACCATACTGTACCACGTCCCCACGACCAGCACCACACTGTACCAAGTCCCCACGACCAGCACCACACTGTACCAAGTCTTCACGACCAGCACCACACTGTACCAAGTCTTCACGACCAGCACCACACTGTACCAAGTCCCCACGACCAGCACCACACTGTATCAAGTCTTCACGACCAGCACCATACTGTATCAAGTCTTCACGACCAGCACCATACTGTACCAAGTCTTCACGACCAGCACCACACTGTACCAAGTCCCCACGACCAGCACCACACTGTACCAAGTCTTCACGACCAGCACCACACTGTACCACGTCCCCACGACCAGCACCCATGCTGTACCCACGTCCCCACGACCAGCACCATACTGTACCCACGTCCCCACGACCAGCACCACACTGTACCAAGTCTTCACGACCAGCACCACACTGTACCAAGTCTTCACGACCAGCACCATACTGTACCAAGTCTTCACGACCAGCACCATACTGTACCAAGTCCCCACGACCAGCACCACACTGTATCACGTCCCCACGACCAGCACCACACTGTACCAAGTCCCCACGACCAGCACCACACTGTATCACGTCCCCACGACCAGCACCACACTGTACCAAGTCTTCACGACCAGCACCATACTGTACCAAGTCTTCACGACCAGCACCATACTGTACCACGTCCCCACGACCAGCACCATACTGTACCACGTCCCCACGACCAGCACCACACTGTACCAAGTCCCCACGACCAGCACCACACTGTATCACGTCCCCACGACCAGCACCACACTGTACCAAGTCTTCACGACCAGCACCACACTGTACCAAGTCTTCACGACCAGCACCATACTGTACCAAGTCTTCACGACCAGCACCACACTGTACCACGTCCCCACGACCAGCACCACACTGTACCAAGTCTTCACGACCAGCACCACACTGTACCACGTCCCCACGACCAGCACCATACTGTACCAAGGTCTTCACGACCAGCACCACACTGTACCAAGTCTTCACGACCAGCACCACACTGTACCAAGTCTTCACGACCAGCACCATACTGTACCAAGTCTTCACGACCAGCACCATACTGTACCAAGTCTTCACGACCAGCACCACACTGTACCAAGTCTTCACGACCAGCACCATACTGTACCAAGTCTTCACGACCAGCACCATACTGTATCAAGTCTTCACGACCAGCACCATATTGTATCACGTCTTCACGACCAGCACCACACTGTACCAAGTCTTCACGACCAGCACCACACTGTACCAAGTCTTCACGACCAGCACCATACTGTACCAAGTCTTCACGACCAGCACCACACTGTATCAAGTCTTCACGACCAGCACCATATTGTATCACGTCCCCACGACCAGCACCACACTGTACCAAGTCTTCACGACCAGCACCACACTGTATCAAGTCTTCACGACCAGCACCATATTGTATCACGTCTTCACGACCAGCACCATACTGTATCACGTCCCCACGACCAGCACCACACTGTACCAAGTCTTCACGACCAGCACCACACTGTACCAAGTCTTCACGACCAGCACCACACTGTACCAAGTCTTCACGACCAGCACCACACTGTATCACGTCCCCACGACCAGCACCATACTGTACCACGTCCCCACGACCAGCACCATACTGTACCACGTCCCCACGACCAGCACCACACTGTATGACGTCCCCACGACCAGCACCATACTGTACCAAGTCTTCACGACCAGCACCACACTGTACCAAGTCTTCACGACCAGCACCATACTGTATCACGTCCCCACGACCAGCACCACACTGTATCACGTCCCCACGACCAGCACCACACTGTATCACGTCCCCACGACCAGCACCATATTGTACCACGTCCCCACGACCAGCACCACATTGTACCACGTCCCCATTCTAGTTCCCAGTCACTTAACCTTTACGTTTCATCATATCATCAAAATGCTTAAATACATAATCTCGGTCACGTGTACGAACAGATTCTCGTGACATATTGATTTGGTTTGTTTTGAATTTCGCGCAAAGCTACACGAGGGCTATCTGTGCTAGCCGTCTCTAATTTAGTAGTGTAAGACTAGAGGGAAGGCAGCTAGTCATCACCACCCACCGCCAACTCTTGGGCTTCTTTTACCAACGAAAAAACACGCATTACTGCGTGTTTCCATGATAAACCTGTTTCTAAACAGAGGTTCTTATAGAAACCGTACACTGTTTACTTTACAAAAACTGGTTCTTTGATATTTCAGTCTAATCATGAACAATAAGTTACAAGTTGAGGACACTTTTTAAATGTATGGGTCGTGCACGACTACAATGTACTAACATTACAGTCTGGTTTGGAAACAGTTTTAAGGACCGTAATGAGTGGATTTGAATTGTTTTGAATTTAGCGCAAAGCTACATGAGGGATATCTGCGTTAACCGTCCCTAATTTAGCAGTGTTAGACTACAGAAAAGGTAGATAGTCATCACCACCCACCACCAACTCTTGGGCTGCTCTAACCCATCAATAGTGGAATTGACTGTCACACCATAATGCCCCCGTGGCTGAAAGGGCGAGCGTGTTTGGTACGATAGGTATTCTTGTAACTTAACCACCTGGCCATGCCGAGCCTGAATTAGGGTGTACATTTCTGCTACATGTTATGGGTAAGTGTAAAATATTATTATATGTATATTTGGATTGTATACATAAAAAAGTAGAGGTGAAAATAAACCAAGTGTTGATAAAACTTGAGAGTTCTGCAGGATGTTCCGAAAGTCACTGTGCAGTTTTGTAGCCATATACATATATAAGTGCAGAGTGACATTCCGAACACCCTGTATAATTACATTGTACACCTAGTTTACCTGAACTTAGTGTTTTATACTGGAGAAACTTTGAATTATACATGTAGATTATTAATTAATAATAATATTACAATATCTTCACTAGTTTATAATATATTACTGCTTCCCAAATTTTACAAAAAATTCTGTTTCTTCTGTCCACGAATTAATCACAATATTGAAGTAGATTATAACGTTTCATGTTACAAGCTCAAAGAAACCCTTGATAGGGCAGCAATAAGTATATGGATTTATAATGTTAAAATCCAGGGTTAGATTCCCGACGGTGAACGATACATGGCGCAGTTTTGACTTTAAGCACCAGAAGTAACAGAAGATTGGGAGAGTGAAGGTGACACAGTTTAATAACTCTAAAAATTCGAGCTTCGATTCCTCGCAATGAACACGGAAGATAGCCCAATGTAACTTTCCTTTTCAATAAACAAACAAATTTCGACGAATGATGATAACTGAATAAGAGAAGATTAAAATATAGAAAATAAGTTGTTTTCAAAATCCGTGAATGTGTGAGAGAAAATAGCATTAACATCTTGCTTTAGAAAAAGAGCTTAGGAGATAAAAATAAATTTTGGAATGAATTATCACAACAACAACTAAAATATTAAACATGTTAAAATAGCTACACAGAAAAGAATTGAGTCGAGTGCCTTAACCAGGTGGCCATGCCGAGCCTTATATACTAAGTTAACAACACAAGTTAACACAGCTGAAAGCGCAAGCATGTTTAGTGTGACGGAAATTCAAACCCGCGACCCTCAGATTACGAGTCGAGTGCCTTATATACTTGGCTAACAACACAAATTAATCTGTACAATATAAATACACAACATTAAAAGTAGATATATTGAGCATTGTAACAATAAATTTGTAACTTAAAGATTAATATATTCAAGTTTAACGTCTGGTCTGAAAATTCTAAATATTGAAATTTTAAACTAATAGTAGGATTAATATGATAGTTGTTGGTAATTCACACGTGACCTAATGTGTTTAGGTTTTCTTTTGTATATATGTTAAGCCTTAAACTAACAAAAATCGACGTATTTTTTTGCCTCGTTTTCTGGAAATCCTTTCTTTTTAAGGGAACTAATTTCAGATATACAGAAAATCCAGTTGTAAAATTAGAAAAGTTTCTGGAATAAACTGGATTCATTACATACAAGTCATAATAAATAGCAGGGTAAAATTATTTGTATCACACATACCACCATGTTGATATAGACTGTTAATTATTTGATGAAACATATATATTTGGTATACGTGATGCACGAGACGATGAAAATTTGTGAAAATGTTTTCAGAACAAGTTTAATTGAATAGTTGAAGTGTTATCTCATAGGTGTCTCTGTCTTAGATTACTACATCACTCAGGTCTAGAATGACCGGGCTTAAGTTTCAACATATAAGTGAATAGTTGAAGTGTTATCTCATAGGTGTCTCTGTCTTAGATTACTACATCACTCAGGTGTAGAATTACCGGACTTAAGTTTAAACAATTAAGTAAATAGTTGAAGTGTAATCTCACAGGTGTCTCTGTGTTAGATTACAACATCACTCAGGTCTAGAATGACAGGACATAAGTTTAAACATTTTCATAACAGTTTAATTAATTATGTTAAGACTAGGTGTAATTTTTAAAAATTATTATAAAGTTTAGATTTTAAAATTATCTTTTTAGTCGAGGTCAAATGAGGTTAAATTTAGACTGTAGATTTCTTATGTTTAATACAACTCGAAATAAACTTGAAAATTATTATGTCATAAAAAACCTAATGGAACTGAATCAATATTTCAAAACGTGTTATGAGTTTATTTCTTCTTAGGTTCGGTTTAAATTTCAAAAATGTTTTATGAGTTGATGTCAGGTAAAAATGGGCTTAAATTTTAAAATGATGTATAAGTTAGAATAAGTCGTATTTAAACTTTGAAACTTCCTTGTCAAATTATATTTCTTTCTGTCTTTAACTTATTCAGTTTAGAACGTATATGTGTTGCTGTTTTATACTCAACACCTAACGTTATATAGTCTGTTAATTCAAGGTTTACGTTTAGAATGCACCCAATTTTCATGAAAGTACGACTACACGTTTCAGCCCTTATTTTTAAAATTGCAAGTAGGAAACACTTGCGCCCTCTAGTGGCAAAGAGGAATGTCTGATTACTTACAACGTCAGAAACCAGGTTTTGATGCACTTGGTGATAACCAATTGTCTAATTCATAAACGAGATACAGTTATTGTTTTGTACAATAATTAGAGTTTCCCTTCGTGTATAATTTTATATAGTGATGTAGTGTGATTAGATAAACAAGTTATATCTATGTATTGTAGAAGATAGAATAAACACTTATAAGTTAGAGGAGAGGAGAGAAAAAAATAAAGTAGTGGGTAAATATATGTCGTCAAAATAATCTATTCAAAGAGAGAATATAACAGCTAAAGCACTAAGGTACCAGAGAATGAACTTGGTAATGAAGTTAGGGTCTTAGATTACCAGTCTGGTTTTAAAGTGAACTTCATCTATATTAAAGTGAAATTGGTAGATAAGTTACTCTGAAGAAAATTCTTCGTGACAATTTGTGGTGGTAATAGTAAGTCTTACATCATGATACACGTAGCTCTACCACATGAACCAGCAAACTGAAACAGATCAATTTAGGGTTTGTAGACTTTATTAAAACGGTTATTTAATGGTGGTATTACATATTCCCTATTTCTTGATGACGAGAAACATACCTGGAATACAAATGTATCTCAAAACGGCTAGTATCTGTTTATTAATAAAAGTGTTAATAAATATCCATACCAGACGTTTTGAGATACAAATTGCCGATTTAATTCAATAGATGACGCTACACGACAATATCTAATTTCACCTTATTCGGTAGATAAATATGATATATAAATATTATTTTTTGTTTTTAAATTCATGATACTTTTAAGATTTACATTTGGTATTTCGGTATTTAATCTAAATATATTACTCAGTGGAGCTGAATTATACCAGTGTTTTGAAAATTAAAGAAATTTGATAACATGTTTATTGGAGCAACTTTGATACACAGACAACGTTTGTACCTGTTACAGACCGGAAAGAATAAGAAATGATATGTAATATTCGATTGACTAGGGTTAAATTCTTTATCAACAAAGACAAAGTTGGGAAACAGTGACTACACACATTGTGGAGGACAAAAAAGTGATAAAATACAATCCAGCCAATCGTTTACACCTGAATCCGTCTGCCTACACTGTATTGGCTGCTTGTTCTGTCGTTGCTGTTTTCTGATTGGCTAGAATTGCTGCTGGGTTCGTACCTTTCCCATAATCCTGGTGGTTGAGTACTTCTGCCATCTAGTGTTAATAAACAGAAATACAAAAATAAGAAGGTAAAATTTAAAAACAACTGATGTTTTAAATGAAAAATAAAAACACAACATTTTAATGTTAGCAGAGGTTCAAAATAACATCTCTGATATTAGTACATTCATTTACGCAACGTTTCGGACAAACTAATTAGTTGTTGAATAACGACTTACCTCAATACTTAAAAAAAAAAAAATCACATTTTAATCTAAATTTATGGGACAGCCCAGGTTAAGGGCAACTTTTTTGTTTCACGAAAAGCTGCAAATAATCCATCTGCGTTACCCGTCTATAATTTGGGGCCGATTGGAAGGTAGCTAATTAACAGTACCCACCGCAAAGTCTTTGAGCTACTCTAATAACGCACTCACGGTTTCCAGATGACGTAGTACAATTTTGAGATACAAGTCATGAACCCTTGATTTCGTCTGACACGCGAACTACTGGGGCATGCCTGAACTACGTTTATATGAAAATGGAAAACCAATTTATTAGTTATCGATTTTTTTCCAATATTTATACTATTTTTACGTTTTTTTGGAAGCTTTCTATTTACGTCAGTTTCTTTGTTTGTAATTAACCACAAAGTTACACAATGGGTTACCTGTTTTGTGCCAACCACGTTTTCCATAAGTACAAAATTATAACATAATACAACCACTGCAACATTTGCTAGGACATTCACTAATCGTAATACAAAACACGAAATGTTCGACTTTCATTACGCTAATCAATGAAGACATTAGTCAATACAACAGTTACTGTCCCAGTATTGTCTATAGGAAGATACGATACATTTAAACTGTAAAGGAATAACTTTCACATGTTGCACGAGATATTCCAAATCCTCTCTCTGACAACTTACCGTTCCAAATATCTCCTTCTGGTCGACTGAAAGTACTTCTGATGGTTCCTTCGTTAGGCTATTGTTACAAAAAACACCAATCACATGTCACATGATAAACATTGTAGAATTATTGAAAGTTAAATACTGAAATCGTAGTTAACACAACAACTTATTACTAGGCTTTTTAAAAGCGTTCGACTTATACAACATGTGTTTCAGATGCACTCTATCCTTCACTCCACAGTTGACATATGATACAGGAATATCTAATTGTTAAAGACGTCAGTAATGTCGTTACATTTTTTCTTTATACTTAACAATGAAAGTGATAAAAGTAAAGAACAAATATAAATTTTTGGCAGGGTTAGGGGGCATCTTGAGGTAAGACAGTTTTATTTTTCTAAGAGAGTGGTTGGCCTTTCGAATATGTTGTCAGGGGAAGTGATAAACATAAGAGATGGTTTGAATGACGTAACCTCGCTTTAAGTACATATATACACATACAGTTCAGCCATGACTAGACTGACCAACGGTCACTCTTTGTTCTTAAATTGTATGTCATCGTTGCACATGTTCATGTTCGTGTTTCTTCTCATGATTAGAATTCACATTGCACATGTTCATGTTCGTGTTTCTTCTCATAATTAGAATTCACATGATGGAATTAATATAATATATATATATAACTTGTATATTTATTTATATATTCATGTTGTACCGAAATGTAGACCAATCATTGAAATATTAAATATCGTTCTCCATTATGAAGTATATATGGTTTGTTTGGTTTGGTTTGTTTTAAATTTCACGCAAAGCTACTGAGAGCTATCTGCGCTAGCCGTCCCAAAGTTAGCATTGTAAGACTAGAAAAAGGCAGCTAGTCATCACCACCCGCCGCCAACTCTTGGGCTACTCTTTTACTAATAAATAATGGAATTGACAGTCACATTATAACGCCCCTACGGCTGAAAGAGCGAGCATGTTTGGTGCGACGGGGTTTCGTTATAATGTGACGGTTAATCCCACTATTCGTTGGTAAAGAGTAGCCCAAGAGTTGGCGGTGGGTGGTGATGACTAGCTGCCTTCCTTCTAGTCTTACACTGCTATATTAGGGACGATTAGCTCATGCCTTCCCTCTAGTCTTACACTGCTATATTAGGGACGATTAGCTCATGCCTTCCCTCTAGTCTTACACTGCTATATTAGGGACGATTAGCTCATGCCTTCCCTCTCGTCTTACACTGCTATATTAGGGACGATTAGCTCATGCCTTCCCTCTCGTCTTACACTGCTATATTAGGGACGATTAGCTCATGCCTTCCCTCTAGTCTTACACTGCTATATTAGGGACGATTAGCTCATGCCTTCCCTCTAGTCTTACACTGCTATATTAGGGACGATTAGCTCATGCCTTCCCTCTAGTCTTACACTGCTATATTAGGGACGATTAGCTCATGCCTTCCCTCTAGTCTTACACTGCTATATTAGGGACGATTAGCTCATGCCTTCCCTCTAGTCTTACACTGCTATATTAGGGACGATTAGCTCATGTCTTCCCTCTAGTCTTACACTGCTATATTAGGGACGATTAGCTCATACCTTCCTTCTAGTCTTACACTGCTATATTATGGACGATTAGCTCATGCCTTCCTTCTAGTTTTACATTGCTATATTAGGGACGATTAGCTCATGCCTTCCTTCTAGTCTTACACTGCTATATTAGGGACGCTTAGCTCATGCCTTCCCTCTAGTCTTACACTGCTATATTATGGACGATTAGCTCATGCCTTCCTTCTAGTCTTACACTGCTATATTAGGGACTATTAGCTCATGCCTTCCCTCTAGTCTTACACTGCTATATTAGGGACGATTAGCTCATGCCTTCCTTCTAGTCTTACACTGCTATATTAGGGACGATTAGCTCATGCCTTCCCTCTAGTCTTACACTGCTATATTATGGACGATTAGCTCATGCCTTCCCTCTAGTCTTACACTGCTATATTAGGGACGATTAGCTCATGCCTTCCCTCTAGTCTTACACTGCTATATTAGGGACGATTAGCTCATGCCTTCCCTCTAGTCTTACACTGCTATATTAGGGACGATTAGCTCATGTCTTCCCTCTAGTCTTACACTGCTATATTAGGGACGATTAGCTCATGCCTTCCCTCTAGTCTTACACTGCTATATTAGGGACGATTAGCTCATGCCTTCTCTCTAGTCTTACACTGCTATATTAGGAACGATTAGCTCATGCCTTCCCTCTAGTCTTACACTGCTATATTAGGGACGATTAGCTCATGCCTTCCCTCTAGTCTTACACTGCTATATTAGGGACGATTAGCTCATGCCTTCCTTCTAGTCTAACACTGCTATATTAGGGACGATTAGCTCATGCCTTCCTTCTAGTCTTACGCTGCTATATTAGGGACGATTAGCTCATGCCTTCCCTCTAGTCTTACACTGTTATATTAGAGACAATTAGCTCATGCTTTCCCTCTAGTCTTACATTGCTATATTAGGGACGATTAGCTCATGCCTTCCTTCTAGTCTTACACTGTTATATTAGGAACGATTAGCTCATGCCTTCCTTCTAGTCTTACATTGCTATATTAGGGACAATTAGCTCATGCCTTCCCTCTAGTCTTACACTGTTATATAAGGGACGATTAGCTCATGCCTTCCTTCTAGTCTTACACTGCTATATTAGGGACGATTAGCTCATGCCTTCCCTCTAGTCTTACACTGTTATATTAGGAACGATTAGCTCATGCCTTCCCTCTAGTCTTACATTGCTATATTAGGGACGATTAGCTCATGCCTTCTCCCTAGTCTTACACTGCTATATTAGGGACGATTAGATCATGCCTTCCCTCTAGTCTTACACTGCTGTATTAGGGACGATTAGCGCAGATAGCCCTCGAGTAGCTTTGCTCGAAATTCAAACCAAACAAACATATTATTAACTTCACAGATTTATTTCTTAAATTATGACATACTCAGAGCATTAAAATATTAGTTGTTGTTTTCACTATTAACCACATGCATGTTAAAATGTTTTTATAGTTATACTTACAGACATATTTCTAGAGTTATTGTAACATTCAAACATAGCTGGTTCTCAAGAGTACTGTGATTGAAACGTCATTCTAAAGATTGCACACATTCAGACAACTTGTTTTCTTTACTTACAATTATACATACTGGTATAACGCTCGGTGTAAGAAAATATACAAGGAAACCAGTATTTATAATACGAGGTCTGTTCAAAAAATACGCGGACTGACGTCATAAAACAAAATGTACTTTATTTAGAAGTTACAGGTCTTGGACCCCTTCAAAGTACTCTCCTCCCCAACGCACACACTTATCCCAACGGTGTTTCCACTTGTTGAAACAGTCCTGGTACGCTTCTTTTGTAATGTCCTCCAGCTCCTTCGTCGCATTTACCTTAATCTCGGGAATCGTCTCAAATCTTATTCCTTTCAAGGGTCTTTTGAGTTTGGGGAACAAGAAAATATCTCAAGGAGCAAGGTCAGGTGAGTAGGGGGGTGGGGAAGAACAGTGATCGAGTGTTTGGCCAAAAGCTCACGAATTCTGAAAGCTGAATTTCGCAGCAATGCGGTGCATCTTCAATTTTTCGGTCAAAATCTCGTAACAAGATCCAACTGATATCCCACACTCTTCAGCAAGCTCCCTCACAGTCAGACGTCGATTTGCCCGCAGCAGGGTGTTGATTTTGTCGACGTGTGGGTCGTTAGTTGACGTGAAAGGACGTCCAGGACGCTCATCATCTTCAATGGACTGTCGACCATCCTTAAAACGTTCATGCCACTTGAAACATGCCGTACGCTTCATAGCAACATCACCGTAAGCCGTTTTAAGCATAGCAAAAGTTTCAGTCGCAGATTTTCCAAGTTTAACACAAAATTTCACAGCAAGTCGTTGCTCCTTCAGGTCATTCATTCTGAAATCCGCCAAACGAAAAAATCGCACTTCACTTAAAACCGCGAAGCTAATACACAAATGAAGATATCTGCAATCGGGAAATGGCGTCGTAATCAGCTGATCTGTGCAAACCTAGGGACACCAAGCGGATTTCTCTGGAACCAACTGGAGCCGCGCAATTCAAACAGTCCGTGTATTTTTTGAACAGCCCTCGAATTGTGAAAAATATATTGCAAAAAGCAAATATATTTTATCGAGTTTTTTTTCCAGTTAATACATAAAGAATTTTGCTAATGATCATATATTTTAAAAATATATGTTTTACACAATCATTAATAATAACAGTGAACAATGATGTACCCTATCTTTTATACAGTCTCTGATCACACCATCTGGTACACGTCTTGGTGGAGGAACAGAAGCATAAGGTTCAGCATATTCATGGTTATCAGGTCTTCTTCCTAGTAACAGAATATTAACAAACTAATCATAGTTATTGGGTCTTCTTACGAGTAACAGAATATTAACAAACTAATCTTGGTTCTCAGGTCTTCCTCCTAGTAACAGAATATTAACAAACTATTCATAGTTATTGGGTCTTCTTCCTAGTAACAGAATATTAACAAACTAATCATAGTTATTGGGTCTTCTTCCTAGTAACAGAATATTAAACTAATCTTGGTTCTCAGGCTTCCTCCTAGTAACAGAAAATTAACAAACTAATCATAGTTATTGGGTCTTCTTACGAGTAACAGAATATTAACAAACTAATCTTGGTTCTCAGGTCTTCCTCCTGGTAACAGAAAATTAACAAACTAATCTTGGTTATCAGGTCTTCTTCCTAGTAACAGAATATTAACAAACTAATCTTGGGTATCAGGTCTTCCTCCTAGTAACAGAAAATTAACAAACTAATCTTGGTTATCAGGTCTTCTTCCTAGTAACAGAATATTAACAAACTAATCTAGGTTATCAGGTCTTCTTTCTAGTAACAGAATATTAACAAACTAATCTTGGTTATCAGGATTTCTTCTTAGTAACAGAATATTAACAACTAATCTTGGTTATCAGGTTTTCCTAGTAACAGAATATTAACAAACTAACCTTGGTTATCAGGTCTTCTTCCTAGTAACAGAATATTAACAAACTAACCTTGGTTATCAGGTCTTCTTCCTAGTAACAGAATATTAACAAATTAACCTTGGTTATCAGGTCTTCTTCCTAGTAACAGAATATTAACAAACTAATCTTGGTTATCAGGTCTTCTTCCTAGTAACAGAATATTAACAAACTAATCTTGGTTATCAGGTCTTCTTCCTAGTAACAGAATATTAACAAACTAATCTTGGTTATCAGGTCTTCTTCCTAGTAACAGAATATTAACAAACTAATCTTGGTTATCAGGTCTTCTTAGTAACAGAATATTAACAAACTAATCTTGGTTATCAGGTCTTCTTCCTAGTAACAGAATATTGACAAACTAATCTTGGTTATCAGGTCTTCTTCCTAGTAACAGAATATTGACAAACTAATCTTAATTATCAGGTCTTCTTCTTAGTAACAGAATATTAACAAACTAATCTTGGTTATCAGGTCTTCTTCCTAGTAACAGAATATTAACAAACTAATCTTGGTTATCAGGTCTTCTTCCTAGTAACAGAATATTAACAAACTAATCTTGGTTATCAGGTCTTCTTCCTAGTAACAGAATATTAACAAACTAATCTTGGTTATCAGGTCTTCTTAGTAACAGAATATTAACAAACTAATCTTGGTTATCAGGTCTTCTTCCTAGTAACAGAATATTGACAAACTAATCTTAATTATCAGGTCTTCTTCTTAGTAACAGAATATTAAAAAACTAATCTTAATTATCAGGTCTTCTTCTTAGTAACAGAATATTAAAAAACTAATCTTGGTTATCAGGTCTTCTTCTTAGTAACAGAATATTAAAAAACTAATCTTGGTTATCAGGTCTTCTTCCTAGTAACAGAATATTAACAAACTAATCTTGGCTATCAGATCTTCCTAGTAACAGAATATTAACAAACTAATCTTGGTTATCAGGTCTTCTTCTTAGTAACAGAATATTAACAAACTAATCTTGGTTATCAGGTCTTCTTCCTAGTAACAGAATATTAACAAACTAATCTTGGTTATCAGGTCTTCTTCCTAGTAACAGAATATTAACAAACTAATCTTGGTTATCAGGTCTTCTTCCTAGTAACAGAATATTAACAAACTAATCTTGGTTATCAGGTCTTCTTCCTAGTAACAGAATATTAACAAACTAATCTTGGTTATCAGGTCTTCTTCCTAGTAACAGAATATTAACAAACTAATCTTGGTTATCAGGTCTTCTTAGTAACAGAATATTAACAAACTAATATTGGTTATCAGGTCTTCTTCCTAGTAACAGAATATTAACAAACTAATCTTGGTCATCAGGTCTTCTTAGTAACAGAATATTAACAAACTAATCTTGGTTATCAGGTTTTCTTCCTAGTAACAGAATTTTAACAAACTAATCTTGGTCATCAGGTCTTCTTAGTAACAGAATATTAACAAACTAATCTTGGTTATCAGGTATTCTTCTTAGTAACAGAATATTAACAAACTAATCTTGGTTATCAGGTCTTCTTCCTAGTAACAGAATATTAACAAACTAATCTTGATTATCAGGTCTTCTTCCTAGTAACAGAATATTAACAAACTAATCTTGGTTATCAGGTCTTCTTCCTAGTAACAGAATATTAACAAACTAATCTTGGTTATCAGTTCTTCTTCCTTGTAACAGAATATTAACAAATTAATCTTGGTTATTAGGTCTTCTTAGTAACAGAGTATTAACAAACTAATCTTGGATATCAGGTCTTCTTCCTAGTAACAGAATATTAACAAATTAATCTTGGTTATCAGGTCTTCTTCCTAGTAACAGAATATTAACAAACTAATCTTGGTTATCAGGTCTTCTTCCTAGTAACAGAATATTAACAAACTAATCTTGGTTATCAGTTCTTCTTCCTAGTAACAGAATATTAACAAATTAATCTTGGTTATTAGGTCTTCTTAGTAACAGAATATTAACAAACTAATCTTGGTTATCAGGTCTTCTTTCTAATAACAGAGTATTAACAAACTAATCTTGGATATCAGGTCTTCTTCCTAGTAACAGAATATTAACAAATTAATCTTGGATATCAGGTCTTCTTCTTAGTAACAGAATACTAACAAACTAATCTTGGTTATCAGGTCTTCTTCCTAGTAACAGAATATTAACAAACTAATCTTGGTTATCAGATCTTCCTAGTAACAGAATATTAACAAACTAATCTTGGCTATCAGATCTTCCTAGTAACAGAATATTAACAAACTAATCTTGGCTATCAGATCTTCCTAGTAACAGAATATTAACAAACTAATCTTGGTTATCAGGTCTTCTTCTTAGTAACAGAATATTAACAAACTAATCTTGGTTATCAGGTCTTCTTCCTAGTAACAGAATATTAACAAACTAATCTTGGTTATCAGGTCTTCTTCCTAGTAACAGAATATTAACAAACTAATCTTGGTTATCAGGTCTTCTTCCTAGTAACAGAATATTAACAAACTAATCTTGGTTATCAGGTCTTCTTCCTAGTAACAGAATATTAACAAACTAATCTTGGTTATCAGGTCTTCTTCCTAGTAACAGAATATTAACAAACTAATCTTGGTTATCAGGTCTTCTTCCTAGTAACAGAATATTAACAAACTAATCTTGGTTATTAGGTCTTCTTAGTAACAGAATATTAACAAACTAATATTGGTTATCAGGTCTTCTTCCTAGTAACAGAATATTAACAAACTAATCTTGGTCATCAGGTCTTCTTAGTAACAGAATATTAACAAACTAATCTTGGTTATCAGGTTTTCTTCCTAGTAACAGAATTATTAACAAACTAATCTTGGTCATCAGGTCTTCTTAGTAACAGAATATTAACAAACTAATCTTGGTTATCAGGTCTTCTTCTTAGTAACAGAATATTAACAAACTAATCTTGGTTATCAGGTCTTCTTCCTAGTAACAGAATATTAACAAACTAATCTTGATTATCAGGTCTTCTTCCTAGTAACAGAATATTAACAAACTAATCTTGGTTATCAGGTCTTCTTCCTAGTAACAGAATATTAACAAACTAATATTGGTTATCAGTTCTTCTTCCTTGTAACAGAATATTAACAAATTAATCTTGGTTATTAGGTCTTCTTAGTAACAGAATATTAACAAACTAATCTTGGTTATCAGGTCTTCTTTCTAATAACAGAGTATTAACAAACTAATCTTGGATATCAGGTCTTCTTCCTAGTAACAGAATATTAACAAATTAATCTTGGATATCAGGTCTTCTTCTTAGTAACAGAATACTAACAAACTAATCTTGGTTATCAGGTCTTCTTCCTAGTAACAGAATATTAACAAACTAATCTTGGTTATCAGGTCTTCCTAGTAACAGAATATTAACAAACTAATCTTGGATATCAGGTCTTCTTCTTAGTAACAGAATACTAACAAACTAATCTTGGTCATCAGGTCTTCTTAGTAACAGAATATTAACAAACTAATCTTGGTTATCAGGTCTTCTTCTTAGTAACAGAATATTAACAAACTAATCTTGGTTATCAGGTCTTCTTCTTAGTAACAGAATATTAACAAACTAATCTTGGTTATCAGGTCTTCTTCTTAGTAACAGAATATTAACAAACTAATCTTGGTTATCAGGTCTTCTTCTTAGTAACAGAATATTAACAAACTAATCTTCATTATCAGGTCTTCTTCTTAGTAACAGAATATTAACAAACTAATCTTGGTTATCAGGTCTTCTTCTTAGTAACAGAATATTAACAAACTAATCTTGGTTATCAGGTCTTCTTCTTAGTAACAGAATATTAACAAACTAATACTGGTTATCAGGTCTTCTTCCTAGTAACAGAATATTAATAAACTAATATTGGTTATCAGGTCTTCTTCCTATTAACAGAATATTAACAAACTAATCTTGGTCATCAGGTCTTCTTAGTAACAGAATATTAACAAACTAATCTTGGTTATCAGGTCTTCTTCCTAGTAACAGAATATTAACAAACTAATCTTGGTCATCAGGTCTTCTTAGTAACAGAATATTAACAAATTAATCTTGGTTATCAGGTCTTCTTCTTAGTAACAGAATATTAACAAACTAATCTTGGTTATCAGGTCTTCTTCTTAGTAACAGAATATTAACAAACTAATCTTGGTTATCAGGTCTTCTTCCTAGTAACAGAATATTAACAAACTAATCTTGGTTATCAGGTCTTCTTTCTAGTAACAGAATATTAACAAACTAATCTTGGTTATCAGGATTTCTTCTTAGTAACAGAATATTAACAACTAATCTTGGTTATCAGGTTTTCCTAGTAACAGAATATTAACAAACTAATCTTGGTTATCAGGTCTTCTTCCTAGTAACAGAATATTAACAAACTAATCTTGGTTATCAGGTCTTCTTCCTAGTAACAGAATATTAACAAATTAACCTTGGTTATCAGGTCTTCTTCCTAGTAACAGAATATTAACAAACTAATCTTGGTTATCAGGTCTTCTTCCTAGTAACAGAATATTAACAAACTAATCTTGGTTATCAGGTCTTCTTCCTAGTAACAGAATATTAACAAACTAATCTTGGTTATCAGGTCTTCTTCCTAGTAACAGAATATTAACAAACTAATCTTGGTTATCAGGTCTTCTTAGTAACAGAATATTAACAAACTAATCTTGGTTATCAGGTCTTCTTCCTAGTAACAGAATATTAACAAACTAATCTTGGTTATCAGGTCTTCTTCCTAGTAACAGAATATTAACAAACTAATCTTAATTATCAGGTCTTCTTCTTAGTAACAGAATATTAACAAACTAATCTTGGTTATCAGGTCTTCTTCCTAGTAACAGAATATTAACAAACTAATCTTGGTTATCAGGTCTTCTTCCTAGTAACAGAATATTAACAAACTAATCTTGGTTATCAGGTCTTCTTCCTAGTAACAGAATATTAACAAACTAATCTTGGTTATCAGGTCTTCTTAGTAACAGAATATTAACAAACTAATCTTGGTTATCAGGTCTTCTTCCTAGTAACAGAATATTGACAAACTAATCTTGGTTATTAGGTCTTCTTAGTAACAGAATATTAACAAACTAATCTTGGTTATCAGCTCTTCTTCCTAGTAACAGAATATTGACAAACTAATCTTAATTATCAGGTCTTCTTCTTAGTAACAGAATATTAAAAAACTAATCTTAATTATCAGGTCTTCTTCTTAGTAACAGAATATTAAAAAACTAATCTTGGTTATCAGGTCTTCTTCCTAGTAACAGAATATTAACAAACTAATCTTGGTTATCAGATCTTCCTAGTAACAGAATATTAACAAACTAATCTTGGCTATCAGATCTTCCTAGTAACAGAATATTAACAAACTAATCTTGGCTATCAGATCTTCCTAGTAACAGAATATTAACAAACTAATCTTGGTTATCAGGTCTTCTTCTTAGTAACAGAATATTAACAAACTAATCTTGGTTATCAGGTCTTCTTCCTAGTAACAGAATATTAACAAACTAATCTTGGTTATCAGGTCTTCTTCCTAGTAACAGAATATTAACAAACTAATCTTGGTTATCAGGTCTTCTTCCTAGTAACAGAATATTAACAAACTAATCTTGGTTATCAGGTCTTCTTCCTAGTAACAGAATATTAACAAACTAATCTTGGTTATCAGGTCTTCTTCCTAGTAACAGAATATTAACAAACTAATCTTGGTTATCAGGTCTTCTTCCTAGTAACAGAATATTAAGAAACTAATCTTGGTTATTAGGTCTTCTTAGTAACAGAATATTAACAAACTAATATTGGTTATCAGGTCTTCTTCCTAGTAACAGAATATTAACAAACTAATCTTGGTCATCAGGTCTTCTTAGTAACAGAATATTAACAAACTAATCTTGGTTATCAGGTTTTCTTCCTAGTAACAGAATTTTAACAAACTAATCTTGGTCATCAGGTCTTCTTAGTAACAGAATATTAACAAACTAATCTTGGTTATCAGGTCTTCTTCTTAGTAACAGAATATTAACAAACTAATCTTGGTTATCAGGTCTTCTTCCTAGTAACAGAATATTAACAAACTAATCTTGATTATCAGGTCTTCTTCCTAGTAACAGAATATTAACAAACTAATCTTGGTTATCAGGTCTTCTTCCTAGTAACAGAATATTAACAAACTAATCTTGGTTATCAGTTCTTCTTCCTTGTAACAGAATATTAACAAATTAATCTTGGTTATTAGGTCTTCTTAGTAACAGAGTATTAACAAACTAATCTTGATATCAGGTCTTCTTCCTAGTAACAGAATATTAACAAATTAATCTTGGTTATCAGGTCTTCTTCCTAGTAACAGAATATTAACAAACTAATCTTGGTTATCAGGTCTTCTTCCTAGTAACAGAATATTAACAAACTAATCTTGGTTATCAGTTCTTCTTCCTAGTAACAGAATATTAACAAATTAATCTTGGTTATTAGGTCTTCTTAGTAACAGAATATGAACAAACTAATCTTGGTTATCAGGTCTTCTTTCTAATAACAGAGTATTAACAAACTAATCTTGGATATCAGGTCTTCTTCCTAGTAACAGAATATTAACAAATTAATCTTGGATATCAGGTCTTCTTCTTAGTAACAGAATACTAACAAACTAATCTTGGTTATCAGGTCTTCTTCCTAGTAACAGAATATTAACAAACTAATCTTGGTTATCAGATCTTCCTAGTAACAGAATATTAACAAACTAATCTTGGCTATCAGATCTTCCTAGTAACAGAATATTAACAAACTAATCTTGGCTATCAGATCTTCCTAGTAACAGAATATTAACAAACTAATCTTGGTTATCAGGTCTTCTTCTTAGTAACAGAATATTAACAAACTAATCTTGGTTATCAGGTCTTCTTCCTAGTAACAGAATATTAACAAACTAATCTTGGTTATCAGGTCTTCTTCCTAGTAACAGAATATTAACAAACTAATCTTGGTTATCAGGTCTTCTTCCTAGTAACAGAATATTAACAAACTAATCTTGGTTATCAGGTCTTCTTCCTAGTAACAGAATATTAACAAACTAATCTTGGTTATCAGGTCTTCTTCCTAGTAACAGAATATTAACAAACTAATCTTGGTTATCAGGTCTTCTTCCTAGTAACAGAATATTAAGAAACTAATCTTGGTTATTAGGTCTTCTTAGTAACAGAATATTAACAAACTAATATTGGTTATCAGGTCTTCTTCCTAGTAACAGAATATTAACAAACTAATCTTGGTCATCAGGTCTTCTTAGTAACAGAATATTAACAAACTAATCTTGGTTATCAGGTTTTCTTCCTAGTAACAGAATTTTAACAAACTAATCTTGGTCATCAGGTCTTCTTAGTAACAGAATATTAACAAACTAATCTTGGTTATCAGGTCTTCTTCTTAGTAACAGAATATTAACAAACTAATCTTGGTTATCAGGTCTTCTTCCTAGTAACAGAATATTAACAAACTAATCTTGATTATCAGGTCTTCTTCCTAGTAACAGAATATTAACAAACTAATCTTGGTTATCAGGTCTTCTTCCTAGTAACAGAATATTAACAAACTAATCTTGGTTATCAGTTCTTCTTCCTTGTAACAGAATATTAACAAATTAATCTTGGTTATTAGGTCTTCTTAGTAACAGAATATTAACAAACTAATCTTGGTTATCAGGTCTTCTTTCTAATAACAGAGTATTAACAAACTAATCTTGGATATCAGGTCTTCTTCCTAGTAACAGAATATTAACAAATTAATCTTGGATATCAGGTCTTCTTCTTAGTAACAGAATACTAACAAACTAATCTTGGTTATCAGGTCTTCTTCCTAGTAACAGAATATTAACAAACTAATCTTGGTTATCAGGTCTTCCTAGTAACAGAATATTAACAAACTAATCTTGGATGTCAGGTCTTCTTCTTAGTAACAGAATACTAACAAACTAATCTTGGTCATCAGGTCTTCTTAGTAACAGAATATTAACAAACTAATCTTGGTTATCAGGTCTTCTTCTTAGTAACAGAATATTAACAAACTAATCTTGGTTATCAGGTCTTCTTCTTAGTAACAGAATATTAACAAACTAATCTTGGTTATCAGGTCTTCTTCTTAGTAACAGAATATTAACAAACTAATCTTGTTATCAGGTCTTCTTCTTAGTAACAGAATATTAACAAACTAATCTTCATTATCAGGTCTTCTTCTTAGTAACAGAATATTAACAAACTAATCTTGGTTATCAGGTCTTCTTCTTAGTAACAGAATATTAACAAACTAATCTTGGTTATCAGGTCTTCTTCTTAGTAACAGAATATTAACAAACTAATACTGGTTATCAGGTCTTCTTCCTAGTAACAGAATATTAATAAACTAATATTGGTTATCAGGTCTTCTTCCTATTAACAGAATATTAACAAACTAATCTTGGTCATCAGGTCTTCTTAGTAACAGAATATTAACAAACTAATCTTGGTTATCAGGTCTTCTTCCTAGTAACAGAATATTAACAAACTAATCTTGGTCATCAGGTCTTCTTAGTAACAGAATATTAACAAATTAATCTTGGTTATCAGGTCTTCTTCTTAGTAACAGAATATTAACAAACTAATCTTGGTTATCAGGTCTTCTTCTTAGTAACAGAATATTAACAAACTAATCTTGGTTATCAGGTCTTCTTCCTAGTAACAGAATATTAACAAACTAATCTTGGTTATCAGGATTTCTTCTTAGTAACAGAATATTAACAACTAATCTTGGTTATCAGGTTTTCCTAGTAACAGAATATTAACAAACTAACCTTGGTTATCAGGTCTTCTTCCTAGTAACAGAATATTAACAAACTAACCTTGGTTATCAGGTCTTCTTCCTAGTAACAGAATATTAACAAATTAACCTTGGTTATCAGGTCTTCTTCCTAGTAACAGAATATTAACAAACTAATCTTGGTTATCAGGTCTTCTTCCTAGTAACAGAATATTAACAAACTAATCTTGGTTATCAGGTCTTCTTCCTAGTAACAGAATATTAACAAACTAATCTTGGTTATCAGGTCTTCTTCCTAGTAACAGAATATTAACAAACTAATCTTGGTTATCAGGTCTTCTTAGTAACAGAATATTAACAAACTAATCTTGGTTATCAGGTCTTCTTCCTAGTAACAGAATATTGACAAACTAATCTTGGTTATCAGGTCTTCTTCCTAGTAACAGAATATTGACAAACTAATCTTAATTATCAGGTCTTCTTCTTAGTAACAGAATATTAACAAACTAATCTTGGTTATCAGGTCTTCTTCCTAGTAACAGAATATTAACAAACTAATCTTGGTTATCAGGTCTTCTTCCTAGTAACAGAATATTAACAAACTAATCTTGGTTATCAGGTCTTCTTCCTAGTAACAGAATATTAACAAACTAATCTTGGTTATCAGGTCTTCTTAGTAACAGAATATTAACAAACTAATCTTGGTTATCAGGTCTTCTTCCTAGTAACAGAATATTGACAAACTAATCTTGGTTATTAGGTCTTCTTAGTAACAGAATATTAACAAACTAATCTTGGTTATCAGCTCTTCTTCCTAGTAACAGAATATTGACAAACTAATCTTAATTATCAGGTCTTCTTCTTAGTAACAGAATATTAAAAAACTAATCTTAATTATCAGGTCTTCTTCTTAGTAACAGAATATTAAAAAACTAATCTTGGTTATCAGGTCTTCTTCCTAGTAACAGAATATTAACAAACTAATCTTGGTTATCAGATCTTCCTAGTAACAGAATATTAACAAACTAATCTTGGCTATCAGATCTTCCTAGTAACAGAATATTAACAAACTAATCTTGGCTATCAGATCTTCCTAGTAACAGAATATTAACAAACTAATCTTGGTTATCAGGTCTTCTTCTTAGTAACAGAATATTAACAAACTAATCTTGGTTATCAGGTCTTCTTCCTAGTAACAGAATATTAACAAACTAATCTTGGTTATCAGGTCTTCTTCCTAGTAACAGAATATTAACAAACTAATCTTGGTTATCAGGTCTTCTTCCTAGTAACAGAATATTAACAAACTAATCTTGGTTATCAGGTCTTCTTCCTAGTAACAGAATATTAACAAACTAATCTTGGTTATCAGGTCTTCTTCCTAGTAACAGAATATTAACAAACTAATCTTGGTTATCAGGTCTTCTTCCTAGTAACAGAATATTAAGAAACTAGTCTTGGTTATTAGGTCTTCTTAGTAACAGAATATTAACAAACTAATATTGGTTATCAGGTCTTCTTCCTAGTAACAGAATATTAACAAACTAATCTTGGTCATCAGGTCTTCTTAGTAACAGAATATTAACAAACTAATCTTGGTTATCAGGTTTTCTTCCTAGTAACAGAATTTTAACAAACTAATCTTGGTCATCAGGTCTTCTTAGTAACAGAATATTAACAAACTAATCTTGGTTATCAGGTCTTCTTCTTAGTAACAGAATATTAACAAACTAATCTTGGTTATCAGGTCTTCCTCCTAGTAACAGAATATTAACAAACTAATCTTGATTATCAGGTCTTCTTCCTAGTAACAGAATATTAACAAACTAATCTTGGTTATCAGGTCTTCTTCCTAGTAACAGAATATTAACAAACTAATCTTGGTTATCAGTTCTTCTTCCTTGTAACAGAATATTAACAAATTAATCTTGGTTATTAGGTCTTCTTAGTAACAGAGTATTAACAAACTAATCTTGGATATCAGGTCTTCTTCCTAGTAACAGAATATTAACAAATTAATCTTGGTTATCAGGTCTTCTTCCTAGTAACAGAATATTAACAAACTAATCTTGGTTATCAGGTCTTCTTCCTAGTAACAGAATATTAACAAACTAATCTTGGTTATCAGTTCTTCTTCCTAGTAACAGAATATTAACAAATTAATCTTGGATATCAGGTCTTCTTCCTAGTAACAGAATATTAACAAATTAATCTTGGATATCAGGTCTTCTTCTTAGTAACAGAATACTAACAAACTAATCTTGGTTATCAGGTCTTCTTCCTAGTAACAGAATATTAACAAACTAATCTTGGTTATCAGATCTTCCTAGTAACAGAATATTAACAAACTAATCTTGGCTATCAGATCTTCCTAGTAACAGAATATTAACAAACTAATCTTGGCTATCAGATCTTCCTAGTAACAGAATATTAACAAACTAATCTTGGTTATCAGGTCTTCTTCTTAGTAACAGAATATTAACAAACTAATCTTGGTTATCAGGTCTTCTTCCTAGTAACAGAATATTAACAAACTAATCTTGGTTATCAGGTCTTCTTCCTAGTAACAGAATATTAACAAACTAATCTTGGTTATCAGGTCTTCTTCCTAGTAACAGAATATTAACAAACTAATCTTGGTTATCAGGTCTTCTTCCTAGTAACAGAATATTAACAAACTAATCTTGGTTATCAGGTCTTCTTCCTAGTAACAGAATATTAACAAACTAATCTTGGTTATCAGGTCTTCTTCCTAGTAACAGAATATTAAGAAACTAATCTTGGTTATTAGGTCTTCTTAGTAACAGAATATTAACAAACTAATATTGGTTATCAGGTCTTCTTCCTAGTAACAGAATATTAACAAACTAATCTTGGTCATCAGGTCTTCTTAGTAACAGAATATTAACAAACTAATCTTGGTTATCAGGTTTTCTTCCTAGTAACAGAATTTTAACAAACTAATCTTGGTCATCAGGTCTTCTTAGTAACAGAATATTAACAAATTAATCTTGGTTATTAGGTCTTCTTAGTAACAGAGTATTAACAAACTAATCTTGGATATCAGGTCTTCTTCCTAGTAACAGAATATTAACAAATTAATCTTGGTTATCAGGTCTTCTTCCTAGTAACAGAATATTAAGAAACTAATCTTGGTTATCAGGTCTTCTTCCTAGTAACAGAATATTAACAAACTAATCTTGGTTATCAGTTCTTCTTCCTAGTAACAGAATATTAACAAATTAATCTTGGTTATTAGGTCTTCTTAGTAACAGAATATTAACAAACTAATCTTGGTTATCAGGTCTTCTTTCTAATAACAGAGTATTAACAAACTAATCTTGGATATCAGGTCTTCTTCCTAGTAACAGAATATTAACAAATTAATCTTGGATATCAGGTCTTCTTCTTAGTAACAGAATACTAACAAACTAATCTTGGTTATCAGGTCTTCTTCCTAGTAACAGAATATTAACAAACTAATCTTGGTTATCAGGTCTTCCTAGTAACAGAATATTAACAAACTAATCTTGGATATCAGGTCTTCTTCTTAGTAACAGAATACTAACAAACTAATCTTGGTCATCAGGTCTTCTTAGTAACAGAATATTAACAAACTAATCTTGGTGATCAGGTCTTCTTCTTAGTAACAGAATATTAACAAACTAATCTTGGTTATCAGGTCTTCTTCTTAGTAACAGAATATTAACAAACTAATCTTGGTTATCAGGTCTTCTTCTTAGTAACAGAATATTAACAAACTAATCTTGGTTATCAGGTCTTCTTCTTAGTAACAGAATATTAACAAACTAATCTTGATTATCAGGTCTTCTTCTTAGTAACAGAATATTAACAAACTAATCTTGGTTATCAGGTCTTCTTCTTAGTAACAGAATATTAACAAACTAATCTTGGTTATCAGGTCTTCTTCTTAGTAACAGAATATTAACAAACTAATACTGGTTATCAGGTCTTCTTCCTAGTAACAGAATATTAATAAACTAATATTGGTTATCAGGTCTTCTTCCTATTAACAGAATATTAACAAACTAATCTTGGTCATCAGGTCTTCTTAGTAACAGAATATTAACAAACTAATCTTGGTTATCAGGTCTTCTTCCTAGTAACAGAATATTAACAAACTAATCTTGGTCATCAGGTCTTCTTAGTAACAGAATATTAACAAATTAATCTTGGTTATCAGGTCTTCTTCTTAGTAACAGAATATTAACAAACTAATCTTGGTTATCAGGTCTTCTTCTTAGTAACAGAATATTAACAAACTAATCTTGGTTATCAGGTCTTCTTCTTAGTAACAGAATATTAACAAACTAATATTGGTTATCAGGTCTTCTTCCTAGTAACAGAATATTAATAAACTAATATTGGTTATCAGGTCTTCTTCCTAGTAACAGAATATTAACAAACTAATCTTGGTCATCAGGTCTTCTTAGTAACAGAATATTAACAAACTAATCTTGGTTATCAGGTCTTCTTCTTAGTAACAGAATATTAACAAACTAATCTTGGTTATCAGGTCTTCTTCCTAGTAACAGAATATTAACAAACTAATTTTGGTTATCAGGTCTTCTTCCTAGTAACAGAATATTAACAAACTAATCTTGGTTATCAGGTCTTCTTCCTAGTAACAGAATATTAACAAACTAATCTTGGTTATCAGGTCTTCTTCCTAGTAACAGAATATTAACAAACTAATCTTGGTTATCAGGTCTTCTTCCTAGTAACAGAATATTAAGAAACTAATCTTGGTTATTAGGTCTTCTTAGTAACAGAATATTAACAAACTAATATTGGTTATCAGGTCTTCTTCCTAGTAAAAGAATATTAATAAACTAATATTGGTTATCAGGTCTTCTTCCTAGTAACAGAATATTAACAAACTAATCTTGGTCATCAGGTCTTCTTAGTAACAGAATATTAACAAACTAATCTTGGTTATCAGGTCTTCTTCCTAGTAACAGAATATTAACAAACTAATCTTGGTCATCAGGTCTTCTTAGTAACAGAATATTAACAAACTAATCTTGGTTATCAGGTCTTCTTAGTAACAGAATATTAACAAACTAATCTTGGTTATCAGGTCTTCTTCCTAGTAACAGAATATTAACAAACTAATTTTGGTTATCAGGTCTTCTTCCTAGTAACAGAATATTAACAAACTAATCTTGGTTATCAGGTCTTCTTCTTAGTAACAGAATATTAACAACTAATTTTGGTTATCAGGTTTTCCTAGTAACAGAATATTAACAAACTAATCTTGGTTATCAGGTCTTCTTCCTAGCAACAGAATATTAACAACTAGTCTTGGTTATAAAGTTTTCTTATCAGTGACATAAAACTCACAGACTAATCATGAGTATCAGGTCTTTTACCCAGAAAGAGAAGCTTAAAACAGTAATTGTGGTTATCAGGTCTTCTTAGTAACAGAATATTAACAAACTAATCTTGGTTATCAGGTCTTCTTCCTAGTAACAGAATATTAACAAACTAATCTTGGTCATCAGGTCTTCTTAGTAACAGAATATTAACAAACTAATCTTGGTCATCAGGTCTTCTTAGTAACAGAATATTAACAAACTAATCTTGATTATCAGGTCTTCTTCTTAGTAACAGAATATTAACAAACTAATCTTGGTTATCAGGTCTTCTTCTTAGTAACAGAATATTAACAAACTAATCTTGGTTATCAGGTCTTCTTCTTAGTAACAGAATATTAACAAACTAATACTGGTTATCAGGTCTTCTTCCTAGTAACAGAATATTAATAAACTAATATTGGTTATCAGGTCTTCTTCCTATTAACAGAATATTAACAAACTAATCTTGGTCATCAGGTCTTCTTAGTAACAGAATATTAACAAACTAATCTTGGTTATCAGGTCTTCTTCCTAGTAACAGAATATTAACAAACTAATCTTGGTCATCAGGTCTTCTTAGTAACAGAATATTAACAAATTAATCTTGGTTATCAGGTCTTCTTCTTAGTAACAGAATATTAACAAACTAATCTTGGTTATCAGGTCTTCTTCTTAGTAACAGAATATTAACAAACTAATCTTGGTTATCAGGTCTTCTTCTTAGTAACAGAATATTAACAAACTAATATTGGTTATCAGGTCTTCTTCCTAGTAACAGAATATTAATAAACTAATATTGGTTATCAGGTCTTCTTCCTAGTAATAGAATATTAACAAACTAATCTTGGTCATCAGGTCTTCTTAGTAACAGAATATTAACAAACTAATCTTGGTTATCAGGTCTTCTTCTTAGTAACAGAATATTAACAAACTAATCTTGGTTATCAGGTCTTCTTCCTAGTAACAGAATATTAACAAACTAATTTTGGTTATCAGGTCTTCTTCCTAGTAACAGAATATTAACAAACTAATCTTGGTTATCAGGTCTTCTTCCTAGTAACAGAATATTAACAAAGTAATCTTGGTTATCAGGTCTTCTTCCTAGTAACAGAATATTAACAAACTAATCTTGGTTATCAGGTCTTCTTCCTAGTAACAGAATATTAAGAAACTAATCTTGGTTATTAGGTCTTCTTAGTAACAGAATATTAACAAACTAATATTGGTTATCAGGTCTTCTTCCTAGTAAAAGAATATTAATAAACTAATATTGGTTATCAGGTCTTCTTCCTAGTAACAGAATATTAACAAACTAATCTTGGTCATCAGGTCTTCTTAGTAACAGAATATTAACAAACTAATCTTGGTTATCAGGTCTTCTTCCTAGTAACAGAATATTAACAAACTAATCTTGGTCATCAGGTCTTCTTAGTAACAGAATATTAACAAACTAATCTTGGTTATCAGGTCTTCTTAGTAACAGAATATTAACAAACTAATCTTGGTTATCAGGTCTTCTTCCTAGTAACAGAATATTAACAAACTAATTTTGGTTATCAGGTCTTCTTCCTAGTAACAGAATATTAACAAACTAATCTTGGTTATCAGGTCTTCTTCTTAGTAACAGAATATTAACAACTAATTTTGGTTATCAGGTTTTCCTAGTAACAGAATATTAACAAACTAATCTTGGTTATCAGGTCTTCTTCCTAGCAACAGAATATTAACAACTAGTCTTGGTTATAAAGTTTTCTTATCAGTGACATAAAACTCACAGACTAATCATGAGTATCAGGTCTTTTACCCAGAAAGAGAAGCTTAAAACAGTAATTGTGGTTATCAGGTCTTTTTCTTTGTAACAGACTTTCTACAAGCTGATCAAGTCCTGTTTGTGAGGTCTTTTTCTTTGTAACAGACTTTCTACAAGCTGATCAAGTCCTGTTTGTGAGGTCTTTTTCTTTGTAACAGACTTTCTACAAGCTGATCAAGTCCTGTTTGTGAGGTCTTTTTCTTTGTAACAGACTTTCTACAAGCTGATCAAGTCCTGTTTGTGAGGTCTCTTTCTTTGTAACAGACTTTCTACAAGCTGATCAAGTCCTGTTTGTGAGGTCTTTTTCTTTGTAACAGACTTTCTACAAGCTGATCAAGTCCTGTTTGTGAGGTCTTTTTCTTTGTAACAGACTTTCTACAAGCTGATCAAGTCCTGTTTGTGAGGTCTCTTTCTTTGTAACAGACTTTCTACAAGCTGATCAAGTCCTGTTTGTGAGGTCTCTTTCTTTGTAACAGACTTTCTACAAGCTGATCAAGTCCTGTTTGTGAGGTCTTTTTCTTTGTAACAGACTTTCTACAAGCTGATCAAGTCCTGTTTGTGAGGTCTTTTCTTTGTAACAGACTTTCTACAAGCTGATCAAGTCCTGTTTGTGAGGTCTCTTTCTTTGTAACAGACTTTCTACAAGCTGATCAAGTCCTGTTTGTGAGGTCTTTTTCTTTGTAACAGACTTTCTACAAGCTGATCAAGTCCTGTTTGTGAGGTCTCTTTCTTTGTAACAGACTTTCTACAAGCTGATCAAGTCCTGTTTGTGAGGTCTCTTTCTTTGTAACAGACTTTCTACAAGCTGATCAAGTCCTGTTTGTGAGGTCTTTTTCTTTGTAACAGACTTTCTACAAGCTGATCAAGTCCTGTTTGTGAGGTCTCTTTCTTTGTAACAGACTTTCTACAAGCTGATCAAGTCCTGTTTGTGAGGTCTTTTTCTTTGTAACAGACTTTCTACAAGCTGATCAAGTCCTGTTTGTGAGGTCTTTTTTCTTTGTAACAGACTTTCTACAAGCTGATCAAGTCCTGTTTGTGAGGTCTCTTTCTTTGTAACAGACTTTCTACAAGCTGATCAAGTCCTGTTTGTGAGGTCTTTTCTCTTGTAACAGACTTTCTACAAGCTGATCAAGTCCTGTTTGTGAGGTCTTTTTCTTTGTAACAGACTTTCTACAAGCTGATCAAGTCCTGTTTGTGAGGTCTCTTTCTTTGTAACAGACTTTCTACAAGCTGATCAAGTCCTGTTTGTGAGGTCTCTTTCTTTGTAACAGACTTTCTACAAGCTGATCAAGTCCTGTTTGTGAGGTCTTTTTTCTTTGTAACAGACTTTCTACAAGCTGATCAAGTCCTGTTTGTGAGGTCTTTTTTCTTTGTAACAGACTTTCTACAAGCTGATCAAGTCCTGTTTGTGAGGTCTCTTTCTTTGTAACAGACTTTCTACAAGCTGATCAAGTCCTGTTTGTGAGGTCTTTTCTTTGTAACAGACTTTCTACAAGCTGATCAAGTCCTGTTTGTGAGGTCTCTTTCTTTGTAACAGACTTTCTACAAGCTGATCAAGTCCTGTTTGTGAGGTCTTTTTCTTTGTAACAGACTTTCTACAAGCTGATCAAGTCCTGTTTGTGAGGTCTTTTCTTTGTAACAGACTTTCTACAAGCTGATCAAGTCCTGTTTGTGAGGTCTCTTTCTTTGTAACAGACTTTCTACAAGCTGATCAAGTCCTGTTTGTGAGGTCTCTTTCTTTGTAACAGACTTTCTACAAGCTGATCAAGTCCTGTTTGTGAGGTCTCTTTCTTTGTAACAGACTTTCTACAAGCTGATCAAGTCCTGTTTGTGAGGTCTCTTTCTTTGTAACAGACTTTCTACAAGCTGATCAAGTCCTGTTTGTGAGGTCTCTTTTCTTTGTAACAGACTTTCTACAAGCTGATCAAGTCCTGTTTGTGAGGTCTCTTTCTTTGTAACAGACTTTCTACAAGCTGATCAAGTCCTGTTTGTGAGGTCTTTTTCTTTGTAACAGACTTTCTACAAGCTGATCAAGTCCTGTTTGTGAGGTCTCTTTCTTTGTAACAGACTTTCTACAAGCTGATCAAGTCCTGTTTGTGAGGTCTTTTTCTTTGTAACAGACTTTCTACAAGCTGATCAAGTCCTGTTTGTGAGGTCTCTTTCTTTGTAACAGACTTTCTACAAGCTGATCAAGTCCTGTTTGTGAGGTCTTTTCTTTGTAACAGACTTTCTACAAGCTGATCAAGTCCTGTTTGTGAGGTCTCTTTCTTTGTAACAGACTTTCTACAAGCTGATCAAGTCCTGTTTGTGAGGTCTCTTTCTTTGTAACAGACTTTCTACAAGCTGATCAAGTCCTGTTTGTGAGGTCTCTTTCTTTGTAACAGACTTTCTACAAGCTGATCAAGTCCTGTTTGTGAGGTCTCTTTCTTTGTAACAGACTTTCTACAAGCTGATCAAGTCCTGTTTGTGAGGTCTCTTTTCTTTGTAACAGACTTTCTACAAGCTGATCAAGTCCTGTTTGTGAGGTCTTTTTCTTTGTAACAGACTTTCTACAAGCTGATCAAGTCCTGTTTGTGAGGTCTTTTTTCTTTGTAACAGACTTTCTACAAGCTGATCAAGTCCTGTTTGTGAGGTCTTTTCTTTGTAACAGACTTTCTACAAGCTGATCAAGTCCTGTTTGTGAGGTCTTTTCTTTGTAACAGACTTTCTACAAGCTGATCAAGTCCTGTTTGTGAGGTCTTTTTCTTTGTAACAGACTTTCTACAAGCTGATCAAGTCCTGTTTATGAGGTCTTTTTCTTTGTAACAGACTTTCTACAAGCTGATCAAGTCTCGTTTGTGTAATTCACTTATTTTATTCTGGTTATGTTCCTGTTTGTAGGATAATCATATAAGTTATTTAATTTATTGTTTCAGCTAGTCACAAGTCAGTTCTACTTAGTATTATTAACGTTAGGGAACTGTTGTACATTACAAATTTTATATAGTTATTCCATTTATCATACCAATCTTTATCTACAATGAAGAACTACTCATATAAAGTAACCACTCTTTGTTGCTGTAAATCAGGATGTTAGTCCGTGTATTTTTGGAAGATCACTTGTTTAAAAAACAACAATATTCATTTTGTCCAATCTTGGGATGCTCGTCTTTGTTTATTTTGAAACATTACAAAAGTGTTCTTCAAATTTGGGATGTCATTTGTTTAAAAAATCTTATTATTGGATGAGCTTTGGGATGCCAGTCGAACCATCTCTACTTCCACTTTCAAATTTCTTTTGTTTATTAATTAAACTTACCTCGTGTGAATAAAACTTCTTACAATTGACGCCCTTTTAAAAATCATGTAATTAATTGTTTGTAAATTTTCTCTTTTTCTATTTTGTGAGACGAGACATTTAGACGAACCTTATTTTTTGTAGAAATTTGGGATGCCAATCATTCTTCATAGGCTACTTGGCATGGCTAGGCGGTTAAGACCTTCCTCTCATAATCTGAGGGTCGAGGGTTTGAATCTCCGTCGCACCAATCATACTTGCCCATTCAGCCATGAAGGCATTGTGACGGTCAATTCTACTATTCGTTAGTAAACGAGAAGCCAAAGTGGGTAGTGATGACCAGCTGCCTTCCCTTTAGTCTAACATTGCTGCATTGTATAGCTTTGCGCAAAATTCAAATCAAGCAAACAAAGAAATGCCTTTAGTCTTACATTGCTGCATTGTATAGCTTTGCGCAAAATTCAAATCAAGCAAACAAAGAAATGCTCCTCATACAGCTCAATACCCTGATAAACCTTGTGGATCCACTTTGGGATACCAATCGTTTTCTCATGATAAACCTTACCCCTTTGTTCTACTTTAGGAGACGCAACTTTCTTGATAAACCTTACCTTCTGGGATGCCAATTATTACTGTTACTCTTATTTTGATACATTTCCTGTCCAAACAGACATTATTTTGACAGCATTTTGGAATTCAAGTATTCATGATAAAACGCACCTCTGGTTCCAATGTGGGACGTGAGAATGGGCCTTCTTGTTGGTGATGAATAGTAGCTCTGTCGTTCTCTTCCAGTCTTTGTGGTACCTGTGAGCTTTTCCGACAAGTCTCCCATTACGACGTTTTCGTCTGCTGATTGCTTCCCTCGCTGGCGAACTGGAATCATATATTCTCAGTTAAAAAGACATGATTAATAAAACTAAGAAATACGATTGACGATCGTTGGGAAAGACAAGTAGTTTAAAACTTTGTTCATTAAAGTTTTATTTAAACAGAATATGATAAACGAGGTACTTACCACTTCCTGAAGTTCTTCCCTCTGTTGGATGCTTACGTAAGCAGACAACTACTATGATGATAATCAGGGTAACAACAAACGCAGACACAACAACAGGTACAATAAGAATCAGGTTCTTATGGAACGGCAAGGCACGACTTTTGTGTTTCACTGTAGACGAAGCAACTGAGGAAGGAAAGAAAATTGTATAAAAATTCACGAAGCATTTGTTTCACTATAAACATGAAAACATGACATCACATGCGATTTTGTATCGTTATAAACATGAAAACATGACACATCACATGCGATTATGTATCGTTATAAACATGAAAACATGACACATCACATGCGATTTTGTTTCACTACAGACATGAAAACATGACACGTGGCAAACTGAGAAATGCATGTTATATTAAAAATTTACTCATGTAACAGGTGTGGTGAGACAGGTTCTATGGACATCATTAACAATTTGTTAGAACAGTAAATAATTTTATAAGACATCTATAGAAAGATGTGCAATTATTTTAAATTTTTTTTATATTTTGCACAAAGCTACTCTAAGGCTATCTGTGCTAGCCGTCCCTAATTCAGCAGTGTAAAACTAGAGGGAAGTCAGCTAGTCATCATCACCCACCGCCAACTTTTGGGCTACTCTTTTACTAACAAATAGTGGGATTGACTGTTACATTATAACACCCCCACGGCTGAAAGGGCTCGCATGGTTGGTGTGACAGGGATTCGTACCCACGACCTTCGGATTGCGAGTTGAGCACATTAACCACCTGGCCATTCCTAGATGTATTAATTAGATATTTCACCTATCACTACAAAACCTTACTAAAACATACAACCCTTCCATACCCTTCCATATTTTCCGTAAGAAAATGGAAAATAAAAATATTGTTAGAAATAACGGCTCTAACCTTATATCAGTTTATATTAAACATTCAGTGCATGGTTGGTTGTCCTCGTACTCTAATAATCTTCAAAAGACGATGTGGCATGCTGTCGATGAGGTTATTGATGTAATCCAACATAATTTCATCCCAACGTGTCACTAAATGCCACTGTAACTCAGCAGCAGTACGGTTTAAAGTTAAGGTTAGCACTCTTTCGGCTCAGATCTGCTCAACAACTCCAAATGGAATTACAACCTTGAGACTTCACTGGCCATGGCAAACTTTAACGTCCTCCTTGTCGAGATAATCTTATAAATTACAAGACTGTGGTCAGTAGCATTGTCATATTGGAACAAAAATTATTGCTAAGCATTGCCATAAATTACCTTAGAAATATCTTCTCCTTGTGATGTTTATAGGAAATGCCGTTGAGATGCCCTGGAGGATATGAAGAGTAGTTTTTCACTATGATGAATAGCTGCCTAAAGATGTAATGCACCACCTTCTGTGTATTCCCAGTAGGAAAGACAGTCTTTACTCACCTGTCTTCCTGGCGAACGATGAACAAGAATCCTACCATCAGATGTCTTTCCCAAGCAATACAGTGAGCTCTGGTTAATAGTTGTTTGTAGATAGCCCTTCTTACAAAATAACCTTATTTACTCAACGTCATATTCACTGTCCTTCTGAATACCCTGGAATGAATGTGTCCACGTCATTCCTGTCGTAAGGTGTTGCAAGACTTCTTTTGACTTTGATCTGTTAACACGGTCATTGGACAGTAGTCTTCCAGTGTCTACCAGTAGATTTTCTTGTAAACCGATGACGTTTTAGGATTCTGGATACAGTACACGGGAAGTATCCTGCTGATAGGTAATGTCCGTTTGTTTCATGCCATTTCTGGATAGTTCAACAATATGATACCCTATAACTTGTGAAATGTGATGAGGCATACCTCTATACCATGTACAGATAAAATGTCTGAGCAAAACGTTGACCTGTTTCGAAACGAATATACGAGAATCACACCCTTTTATACAAAACAGGTGTGCTTTAATGAGTTAATGCTCAAAACAACTCAGACAAACCACTAGAACAACTCGTGTATGTTTGGTTTCATTAAATGTTATATTCTCTGTTTCTACACAACAACTACTACGTGCGTGTGGATAATAACATCAATATGTGCAGTTATTCAACCAAGACTGTAGTACAAAACACTAACAACAACATCTGGTACACAACAGTTACAGTAATTAATATAATTCATTTGATATATGACAGAAACTTGTGCCCACCAGGTGGCACAGCCGTATATCTGCAGATTTATATCGTTATAAACCGTTTTCGATACTCGTGGAAGGCGGAGCACAGATTGGCCCATGTGTAGCTCTGTGCTTAATTACATGCAAATACGAATAAACTTCTACCAATCAGAACGCATGTATGTATGTCTATGTTTTTACCCAAATCAGAATATTCGGGTTAGTCCTAGAAATGTACTAAACCTACAATGCGAACAGTTCTTATAGTAAAACAATGAATATATTAAATGGATTCAACGTTTGAGTTATTACTTTTAATATCAGTTTAAAATATGACTTCATGTATTTCAAACAGTATCACCGGTTTACATGTGTTGTTTAAGAGGCCTTTAAGACCTGCTTTGTTAGCCTAATGTCGTATTTTTATAAAGAGAACTCGACATCCTTTACATTACATTGATATTGAAGTGCTAACCCTAACCCAATTCATTGATTTCAAATGTACAATAACACATATCACAACCAAGTAAAGTTAACGCTTCATCAAAGTTCCCAAGTCTCTCAGAAAACGAGAAATCATTGCAAAGTTATTCTGAATATTTTTACCTCAAGACTATCTTTCTAACACTGCTCACCTTTCATAAATATTTATAAATATTTTAATTTTCCTTTTCCATTCTTACATACAGATCAGGTATTGTAGCAGTGTTACGGGTGCTTAAAAAGATTCTAATTAAAAAATAAGGTTCCAGTTTTTCAGTTTCGCTAAACTTACGTGTTTTTTTTGTGTGTAAAAATTCGATAAATACGTGATGATAATAAATAATAAACTTTCTATATTTAACGTATTTGTAAAACATGAATATATTGGATTCGTATCTTCATAGTAATATTAATAAATTAAATCCTGGATTGTATCGAGTGAATTTTGTTGCAATAATGACATGTGTTTTTTTAAAAAAACACAACCTGTTTCATTCTTATATTAAACACAAGTTATTAAATAAACAGATAAATAATGCAATAAAAATAACTCTTATTACTCACGCGATGAAGGCACTAGCAACGGCCATTCAAAACTGACCCAGTTGTATGGAAATAATAACTGAAAGTACATCGTTGTATTTGAATATTATGTGCATAGGAACTTTTAAGTTTAACAATTTTTTAGCGTTCATTTTCAATTCTTTTCGCGATATTTCAATTTCCGTTTTTACCCAAGATCAAATTCTCTAATCACGCACATGAACAACTACCAGCAATACCTACAAAACATATGTCACGTTCACCAGGTAAGCAAATCCAGGAGTGATTATAGGATAAAGAAATTCATTCTCCAAAAAACATTTCTCACCAACATACTAAGAAATGTATATGGTAAAAGAGAAAGACAATTTTCTATAGATTAATAGTTTTTCATATGAATGCTGTATCAGCTAAGACTAACATATAATGCAAGTAATGGGAACTTCACAAGACAACAATATTTCATTTTACATACCTGGTAACTGAAAAAATAAAAATAAGTTCTATACACTGTTTCTTTCAGGCTTTTTAATGAAATGGAACAGAAAACCCAATTTTTAAAAGAAGCTATTGTCCAGTATCATAGACAAATCCAAACAAAACAGCTATTTTCCAGTATGATAGACACATCCAAATAAAATAGCTATTGTCCAGTATGGCTGACACATCCAAACAAAATAGCTATTGTCCAGTATGATAGACACATCCAAACAAAATAGCTATTGTCCACTATGATGCACGCATTCAAACAAAATAGCTATTGTCCACTATGATGCACGCATTCAAACAAAATAGCTATTGTCCAGTATGATAGACACATCCAACCAAAATAGCTATTGTCCACTATGGTAGGCACATCCAAACAAAATAGCTATTGTCCACTATGATAGACACATCCAACCAAAATAGCTATTGTCCACTATGGTAGGCACATCCAAACAAAATAGCTATTGTCCACTATGATAGACACATCCAAACAAAATAGCTATTGTCCACTATGATAGACACATCCAAACAAAATAGCTATTGTCCAGTATGGTTGACACATCCAAACAAAATAGCTATTGTCCAGTATGGTAGACACATCCAAACAAAATAGCTATTGTCCACAGTGATAGACACATCCAAACAAAATAGCTATTGTCCAGTATGATAGACACATCCAAACAAAATAGCTATTGTCCACTATGATACACGCATTCAAACAAAATAGCTATTGTCCAGTATGATAGGCACATCCAAACAAAATAGCTGTTGTCCACTATGATAGACACATCCAAACAAAATAGCTATTGTCCACTATGATAGACACATACAAACAAAATAGCTATTGACCAGTATGATAGACACATACAAACAAAATAGCTATTGACCAGTATGATAGACACATCCAAATAAAATAGCTATTGTCCAGTATGATAGACACATCCAAACAAAATAGCTATTGTCCACTATGATAGACACATCCAAACAAAATAGCTATTGTCCAGTATGGTTGACACATCCAAACAAAATAGCTATTGTCCACTATGACAGACACATCCAAACAAAATAGCTATTGTCCACAATGATAGACACATCCAAACAAAATATCTATTGTCCACAATGATAGACACATCCAAACAAAATAGCTATTGTCCACAATGATAGACACATCCAAACAAAATAGCTATTGACCAGTATGATAGACACATCCAAACAAAACAGCTATTGTCCAGTATGATAGACACATCCAAACAAAATAGCTATTGTCCAGTATGGTTGACACATCCAAACAAAATAGCTATTGTCCACTATGATGCACGCATTCAAACAAAATAGCTATTGTCCAGTATGATAGACACATCCAAACAAAATAGCTATTGTCCACTATGATAGACACATCCAAACAAAATAGCTATTGTCCACTATGATAGACACATCCAAACAAAATAGCTATTGTCCAGTATGGTTGACACATCCAAACAAAATAGCTATTGTCCACAATGATAGACACATCCAAACAAAATAGCTATTGTCCAGTATGGTAGACACATCCAAACAAAATAGCTATTGTCCAGTATGGTAGACACATCCAAACAAAATAGCTATTGTCCAGTACGATAGACACATCCAAACAAAATAGCTATTGTCCAGTACGATAGACACATCCAAACAAAATAGCTATTGCCCAGTATGATAGACACATCCAACCAAAATAGCTATTGTCCACTATGGTAGGCACATCCAAACAAAATAGCTATTGTCCACTATGATAGACACATCCAAACAAAATAGCTATTGTCCAGTATGGTTGACACATCCAAACAAAATAGCTATTGTCCACTATGACAGACACATCCAAACAAAATAGCTATTGTCCACAATGATAGACACATCCAAACAAAATATCTATTGTCCACAATGATAGACACATCCAAACAAAATAGCTATTGTCCACAATGATAGACACATCCAAACAAAATAGCTATTGACCAGTATGATAGACACATCCAAACAAAACAGCTATTGTCCAGTATGATAGACACATCCAAACAAAATAGCTATTGTCCAGTATGGTTGACACATCCAAACAAAATAGCTATTGTCCACTATGATGCACGCATTCAAACAAAATAGCTATTGTCCAGTATGATAGACACATCCAAACAAAATAGCTATTGTCCACTATGATAGACACATCCAAACAAAATAGCTATTGTCCACTATGATAGACACATCCAAACAAAATAGCTATTGTCCAGTATGGTTGACACATCCAAACAAAATAGCTATTGTCCACAATGATAGACACATCCAAACAAAATAGCTATTGTCCAGTATGGTAGACACATCCAAACAAAATAGCTATTGTCCAGTATGGTAGACACATCCAAACAAAATAGCTATTGTCCAGTACGATAGACACATCCAAACAAAATAGCTATTGTCCAGTACGATAGACACATCCAAACAAAATAGCTATTGCCCAGTATGATAGACACATCCAACCAAAATAGCTATTGTCCACTATGGTAGGCACATCCAAACAAAATAGCTATTGTCCACTATGATAGACACATCCAAACAAAATAGCTATTGTCCACTATGATAGACACATCCAAACAAAATAGCTATTGTCCAGTATGGTTGACACATCCAAACAAAATAGCTATTGTCCACAATGATAGACACATCCAAACAAAATAGCTATTGTCCAGTATGGTAGACACATCCAAACAAAATAGCTATTGTCCACAATGATAGACACATCCAAACAAAATAGCTATTGTCCAGTATGATAGACACATCCAAACAAAATAGCTATTGTCCACTATGATACACGCATTCAAAGAAAATAGCTATTGTCCAGTATGATAGGCACATCCAAACAAAATAGCTATTCACCACAATGGTAGACACATTCAAACAAAATAGCTATTTTCCACTATGATAGACACATCCAAACAAAATAGCTGTTGTCCACTATGATAGACACATCCAAACAAAATAGCTATTGTCCACAATGATAGACACATCCAAACAAAATACCTATTGTCCAGTATGATAGACACATCCAAACAAAATAGCTATTGTCCACTATGATAGACACATACAAACAAAATAGCTATTGACCAGTATGATAGACACATCCAAACAAAATAGCTATTGACCAGTATGATAGACACATCCAAACAAAATAGCTATTGACCAGTATGATAGACACATCCAAACAAAATACCTATTGTCCAGTATGACAGACACATCCAAACAAAATAGCTATTGACCAGTATGATAGACACATCCAAACAAAATAGCTATTGTCCAGTATGACAGACACATCCAAACAAAATAGCTATTGTCCAGTATGACAGACACATCCAAACAAAATAGCTATTGACCAGTATGATAGACACATCCAAACAAAATAGCTATTGACCAGTATGATAGACACATCCAAACAAAATAGCTATTGTCCAGTATGATAGACACATCCAAACAAAATAGCTATTGTCCACTATGATGCACGCATTCAAACAAAATAGCTATTGTCCACTATGATGCACGCATTAAAAAAAAATAGCTATTGTCCACTATGATAGACACATCCAAACAAAATAGCTATTGTCCAGTATGGCTGACACATCCAAACAAAATAGCTATTGTCCAGTATGGTAGACACATCCAAACAAAATAGCTATTGTCCACTATGATAGACACATCCAAACAAAATAGCTATTGTCCACTATGATAGACACATCCAAACAAAATAGCTATTGTCCAGTATGATAGACACATCCAAACAAAATAGCTATTGTCCACTATGATGCACGCATTCAAACAAAATAGCTATTGTCCACTATGATGCACGCATTAAAAAAAAATAGCTATTGTCCACTATGATAGACACATCCAAACAAAATAGCTATTGTCCAGTATGGCTGACACATCCAAACAAAATAGCTATTGTCCAGTATGGTTGACACATCCAAACAAAATAGCTATTGTCCACTATGATAGACACATCCAAACAAAATAGCTATTGTCCACAATGATAGACACATCCAAACAAAATAGCTATTGTCCAGTATGGTAGACACATCCAAACAAAATAGCTATTGTCCACAATGATAGACACATCCAAACAAAATAGCTATTGTCCAGTATGATAGACACATCCAAACAAAATAGCTATTGTCCACTATGATACACGCATTCAAAGAAAATAGCTATTGTCCACTATGATAGACACATCCAAACAAAATAGCTATTGTCCAGTATGGCTGACACATCCAAACAAAATAGCTATTGTCCAGTATGGCTGACACATCCAAACAAAATAGCTATTGTCCAGTATGGTAGACACATCCAAACAAAATAGCTATTGTCCAGTATGGTAGACACATCCAAACAAAATAGCTATTGACCAGTATGATAGACACATCCAAACAAAATAGCTATTGTCCAGTATGATAGACACATCCTAACAAAATAGCTATTGTCCACTATGATGCACGCATTCAAACAAAATAGCTATTGTCCACTCTGATGCACGCATTAAAAAAAATAGCTATTGTCCACTATGATAGACACATCCAAACAAAATAGCTATTGTCCAGTATGGCTGACACATCCAAACAAAATAGCTATTGTCCAGTATGGTAGACACATCCAAACAAAATAGCTATTGTCCAGTATGGTAGACACATCCAAACAGAATAGCTATTTTCCAGTATGATAGACACATCCAAACAAAATAGCTATTGTCCACTATGATGCACGCATTCAAACAAAATAGCTATTGTCCAGTATGAGACACATCCAACCAAAATAGCTATTGTCCACTATGGTAGGCACATCCAAACAAAATAGCTATTGTCCACTATGATAGACACATCCAAACAAAATAGCTATTGTCCACTATGATAGACACATCCAAACAAAATAGCTATTGTCCAGTATGGTTGACACATCCAAACAAAATAGCTATTGTCCACAATGATAGACACATCCAAACAAAATAGCTATTGTCCAGTATGGTAGACACATCCAAACAAAATAGCTATTGTCCACTATGATACACGCATTCAAACAAAATAGCTATTGTCCAGTATGATAGGCACATCCAAACAAAATAGCTATTGACCAGTATGATAGACATATCCAAACAAAATAGCTATTCACCACAATGGTAGACACATTCAAACAAAATAGCTATTGTCCAGTATGATAGACACATCCAAACAAAATAGCTGTTGTCCACTATGATAGACACATCCAAACAAAATAGCTATTGTCCACAATGATAGACACATCCAAACAAAATACCTATTGTCCAGTATGATAGACACATCCAAACAAAATAGCTATTGTCCACTATGATAGACACATACAAACAAAATAGCTATTGACCAGTATGATAGACACATACAAACAAAATAGCTATTGATCAGTATGATAGACACATCCAAACAAAATAGCTATTGACCAGTATGATAGACACATCCAAACAAAATACCTATTGTCCAGTATGACAGACACATCCAAACAAAATAGCTATTGACCAGTATGATAGACACATCCAAACAAAATAGCTATTGACCAGTATGATAGACACATCCAAACAAAATAGCTATTGACCAGTATGATAGACACATCCAAACAAAATAGCTATTGACCAGTATGATAGACACATCCAAACAAAATAGCTATTGTCCAGTATGATAGACACATCCAAACAAAATAGCTATTGACCAGTATGATAGACACATCCAAACAAAATAGCTATTGACCAGTATGATAGACACATCCAAACAAAATAGCTATTGTCCGCAATGACAGACACATCCAAAGAAAATCATAAATAAGAGAAATCAGAAAGTTTACTTCCCCCCGCCGCTCCTTCTCGAGGTAAACGTGTTTATATTGAATAAACGAATAACGTTAGATTTACCTTCTATAAGTTAGAAGAACCTCCTCAGATCCTAATCATTCACTGTAGTGTGATGAGAAGTCTCAACCTTAATGTATCCGTGAAACTTGGACACGTTATTAGTATAAAACAACTGAAATGTCATTATTATAAAATTAGTTGAATTGGTCCGGCCTGGCATAGCCTGGTGGTTAAAGCGTTCGATTCGTAATCTGAGGGTCGCAGGTTCGAATTCCAGTCACATCAAACATGCTCGCCTTTTAAGCCGTGGGGGCGTTATAATGTTTCGGTCAATCTCACTATTCGTTGGCAAAAGAGTAGTCCAAGGGTTGGCCTGGGGTGGTGATGACTAACTGCCTTTTCTCTAGTCTTACACTGCTGAATTAGGGACGGCTAGCGCAGGTAGCCCTCGTGTTGCTTTGTGCGAAATTAAAACGAACGAACAAACAAAATCCCATATGTGTCACGTTGTACAACAAATAGCAACAAATGTTTTACAACTGACATCTGTCAGAAAACAACTTTGTAGCTTCATACAAAAACTATAAACCTTGTATTATTTATCATCTTGGTATAAAACGTTGAAAACGCACTTACCAAATGTAGTGATTACACGGTGAGTCTGAAACTCGTATTTGACCTGAATGGCTCCACCATCTCCACGAGCGGTCACTAGAAGTTCGTATGTCTCCCCTGGTTTCAGAAACGGTATAGTAAATTTTTTGTTGCCGTAAGAAACCTGGTGTGAAACGTTGTGCCATCTGTGCTGTGTTTTTGGTTTGTACAACACCGTGAAGTTTCTAATGGGACAGCCGCCATCTTTCCATGTGGTCAGTAGAAGGACTAGTGAAGTGCCATGGACTTCAAGGAACAGATCTTTCGGAGGAGGGACAGGTACTAGAACCAATAAGAAAAACACTAATTGAGATTTGTCAGAAATGTAAGCAGTGGACGACGTTGGATGTTTTTATATGTCATATTTACTTAAAACTTGGAAGATCTGAATATAAATCAAGTATTGACTTTTGACTTTTCTGTATCGTTGACTTTCTTTGAGTTCTTCCCTTTGGATTACACTTCGTTATACTAGAAAAAATACGGGAGTGAAACCCTATATGTTTCAGTAACAGTAGCAGCAAAACGAATAATGCAGTCAATTGTTTAAAACAAGCCATTCATTTGTTGTTATAAATTCCAGACAAATCACGTGAAACAGAGAGAATATGTAAGGTATTTAGAACTTGTTTCGTTTCACCGTATAGTAACTTAAATTAACTTTGGTAAGTAAATAATATTATGACATATCTTCGAATGAATTATTTAGTATTATATATCGAACCAATTGTTTAGTGATCATTTATACATTCAACATTTCTTTTCACAGCAGAGCCTAATACGTTGCTTGATTGCCTTTTGGACTAGACTTTTGTCCATTCAACACTCGTCAGAACAGCTTGAGTCAGCAAACCAAACGAATACAAGCACACGTGAACACAGCATCTAAGGTGTTTTCAGTCAGTTTTATTTCACCATATAGTAACCTAAGTTAATTTAACTACGCTGATCCAAGCTAAAGTCCACAATAGAGGGTGTGGCCAATCAAGGAACGCATCAGACCTCTACGTCAAAGATCTCTTTTCAATTTCACCTGTTGTGAGAAAGAAGATATTTGTATAACAAACACACGTATACAAAATTATGCAAAACGTTCATTATAGGTTTCCTCGTGTCTTCTAATTTTGTGTTTTGTTTCTAACTTGTAAAGACTTACGTACCGGAATCTTTTGTTCGAAAACGTATTGTCTGACTAGGCTCACCAGTTCCCAGTGAGTTAGACGCTGTTAAGTAGGCTTCATATCGAGTTCCACACCGAAGGTCATTCAGTGTAAGTGAGTTATCGTTGCTATGTAGATGTCGCTTCAACCATTCTCCATTCGTGGTCTTAAAATGGAATATGTATTCTAGAATAAAGACAAAACAGGCGAGTATCACAGAAAAAGGGTTCTTTATAAAAAAAAAAGACAAACTAATACCAAAACGTTACCTCACTAGAGGTTGAAAACATTATATTAAAACGATATTTGAGCCTCACCAAGTACACTCATAATCTGTCTGACAACCATGAATCTTAATGATAGTCAATAGCTTACTGTTCATTGTTAAAGACTTCGTTGTAAGGCTGTCATATATAAAGTACACAATTCCTCCCTGCTGGCTTTACTGAATCCATCAGTTGTGTAAGTTGATGGTTTAGTAGCGTCCTACGTAATAGTTTGGTCACATATAAATCCATAGGCACTGCTCTAGGCAACGTCAACACTACAACATTGTATGACATAATAAGAATACCATTTTATTAGCCAGCTCCTTGAGGTATGGAACATTTGAATGGGAGCCATGAGTAAAAGTGCTATCTTGATAAATCTATGTTATATTAATTTTGTTACTAGATGGTGTTTCTCCTTGAATCTGTCGTGTTTTATTGTCTAGGGCACACACACGGACTATGTTAATGACCTTTGTGTTCATAAATTTTCGCCTGTTGCTTAAAACTTGGGCACGACTTGTTGCAGGTCGCTTTCTGCATGGTCCTGGTCTCTCAAGCTATTCAATATTTCTTTTTTATCCAATGTTATTATGTTCAAGGATATTTTCATCACGTAATATGCTAAGTTGTTTGAATATAAAATGTATCCAACCCTGTATAAAACTCCAACCTTTATTATGTGGAGATGAAATTTAAAATTTGAGTAAAAAAGAAAGTTCAAGAGAAAGAGAAAATGTTAAAACTTAAGGTTAGTTTTTGGTTTATAATGGTGAAACAGATCAAGTGAGGTCTCTCCAGAGACTATTGATTTGTTAAAACTTAAGGTTAGTTTCAGGTTTATAATGGTGAAACAGATCAAGTGAGGTCTCTCCAGAGACTATTGATTTGTTAAAACTTAAGGTTAGTTTTCAGGTTTATAATGGTGAAACAGATCAAGTGAGGTCTCTCCAGAGACTATTGATTTGTTAAAACTTAAGGTTAGTTTTCAGGTTTATAATGGTGAAACAGATCAAGTGAAGTCTCTCCAGAGACTATTGATTTGTTAAAACTTAAGGTTAGTTTTCAGGTTTATAATGGTGAAACAGATGAAGCGAGGTCTCACCTGTGACTGTTAATTTGTTAAAACTTAAGGTTAGTTTTCAGGTTTATAATGATGAAACTGATCAAGTGAGGTCTCACCTGTGATTGCTGATTTGTCTTTTGGATCTCTGCTCCATTGAAAACTTGCTGAGGTAGCGGTTACTCCTGTAGCTTTGACAACAGGAGATGTAGGTGGCGCTGTATCAAACAAAACACATCGTAGTGTAAACTTTATGTATTGAAATTATGAAGCTGTTACATTTATGACAAAAATTTTAACGCCATCTGCCGCCACACATATAAACAGCTAGTCATAACCACTATGCAATAAAACATATAAACACAGTTTAAAGTGCGAGGAATATTACTGTGATGGTGCCAGGATTCCAACCCAGTTCGCCAGATCCGAAATTAAAATCTAATTATACGTTTGATTCTACTAATTTACAGTTTCAAAACTGTCTTACAAAATCATTTAAAAGTTGTTTAAGAAACGCAAATTTCGCCATTAATTAATTAATTTTTCAAATGGCAACAATAATCAGTTTAAAACGAAAATTCATTACATTAATGAAGATAGAACAGGGAATAGCTGTATGTTGCATTACATTAACGAAAATAGAACAGAGAATAGCTGTATGTTTCATTACATTAATGAAGATAGAACAGAGAATAGCTGTATGTTTCATTACATAACGAAAATAGAACAGAGAATAGCTGTATGTTTCATTACATTAATGAAGATAGAACAGGGAATAGCTGTATGTTTCATTACATTAACGAAAATAGAACAGAGAATAGCTGTATGTTTCATTACATTAACGAAAATAGAACAGAGAATAGCTGTATGTTTCATTACATTAACGAAAATAGAACAAAGAATAGCTGTATGTTTCATTACATTAATGAAGATAGAACAGGGAATAGCTGTATGTTTCATTACATTAACGTAGATAGAACAGGGAATAGCTGTATGTTTCATTACATTAATGAAGATAGAACAGGTAATAGCTGTATGTTTCATTACATTAATGAAGATAGAACAGAGAATAGCTGTATGTTTCATTACATTAACGTAGATAGAACAGGGAATAGCTGTATGTTTCATTACATTAACGAAGATAGAACAGGGAATAGATGTATGTTTCATTACATTGATGAAGATAGAACAGGGAATAGCTGTATGTTTCATTACATTAACGAAGATAGAACAGGGAATAGCTGTATGTTTCGGTGCCTCATTTATTCAATAGGATCGTGGGTTTGAGTTTCAATACATCTCTTTTCTAGTAGCTCAGCAATGTGTATGTCTGATGACTTCGGGTTTATATTAAGTTTTCCTTTGCACGAAATTAAAAAACAAACAATAACTACAACAATATACATGCTTGTGATATTGTAAACCATTGACAGATTCATTAGTATATCACTCACCTCCTTACAAAGCACCTGTATATTTCACCTGTTTAACTGATTCATTAGTATAACACCCACCTCCTTACAAAGTACCTGTATATTTCACCTGTTTCACTAATTCATTAGTATAACACCCACCTCCTTACAAAGTACCTGTATATTTCATCTGTTTAACTGATTCATTAGTATAACACCCACCTCCTTACAAAGTACATGTATATTTCACCTGTTTAACTTATTCATTAGTATAACACCCACCTCCTTACAAAGTACATGTATATTTCACCTGTTTAACTTATTCATTAGTATAACACCCACCTACTTACAAAGTACCTGTATATTTCACCTGTTTAACAGATTCATTAGTATAACACCCACCTCCTTACAAAGTTTCTGCATATTTCACCTGTTTAAGTGATTCATTAGTATAACACTCATCTCCTTACAAAGTACCTGTATATTTCACTTGTTTAACTGATTCATTAGTATAACACCCACCTCCTTACAAAGTTTCTGCATATTTCACCTGTTTAAGTGATTCATTAGTATAACACTCATCTCCTTACAAAGTACCTGTATATTTCACTTGTTTAACTGATTCATTAGTATAACACCCACCTCCTTACAAAGTACCTGTATATTTCACCTGTTTAACAGATTCATTAGTATAGCACCCACCTCCTTACAAAGTTTCTGCATATTTCACCTGTTTAAGTGATTCATTAGTATAACACTCACCTCCTTACAAAGCACCTGTATATTTCACCTGTTTAACTGATTCATTAGTATAACACCCACCTCCTTACAAAGTACATGTATATTTCACCTGTCTAAGTGATTCATTAGTATAACACTCACCTTATTACAAAGTACCTGTATATTTCACCTGTTTAAGTGATTCATTAGTATAACACCCACCTCCTTACAAAGCACCTGTATATTTCACCTGTTTAACTGATTCATTAGTATATACACCCACCTCCTAACAAAGTACCTGTATATTTCACCTGTTTAACTGATTCATTAGTATAACACTCATCTCCTTACAAAGTACCTGTATATTTCACCTGTTTAACAGATTCATTACTATAACACCCACCTCCTTACAAAGTACCTGTTTAACTGATTCATTAGTATATACACCCACCTCCTTACAAAGTACCTGTATATTTCACCTGTTTAATTGATTCATTAATATAACACCCACCCCCTTACATAGTACCTGTATATTTCACCTGTTTAACTGATTCTTTGGTATAACACTCACCTCCTTACAAAATACCTATATATTTCACCTGTTTAACTGATTCATTAGTATAACACCCACCTCATTACAAAGTACCTGTATATTTCACCTGTTTAACTGATTCATTCGTATAACACCCACCTCCTTACATAGTACCTGTATATTTCACCTGTTTAACTGATTCATTAGTATATAGTATATACACCCACCTCCTTGCAAAGCACCTGTATATTTCACCTGTTTAACTGATTCATTAGTATAACACCCACCTTCTTACAAAGCACCTGTATATTTCACCTGTTTAACTGATTCATTAGTATAACACCCACCTTCTTACAAAGCACCTGTATATTTCACCTGTTCAACTGATTCATTAGTATAACACCCACCTCCTTACAAAGTACCTGTATATTTCACTTGTTCAACTGATTCATTAGTATAACACTCACCTCCTTACAAAGTACCTATATATTTCACCTGTTTAACTGATTCATTAGTATAACACCCACCTCCTTACAAAGTACCTGTATATTTCTCCTGTTCAACTGATTCATTAGTATAACACCCACCTCCTTACAAAGTTTCTGCATATTTCACCTGTTTAAGTGATTCAATAGTATAACACTCATCTCCTTACAAAGTACCTGTATATTTCACCTGTTTAACTGATTCATTAGTATAACACCCACCTCCTTACAAAGTACCTGTATATTTCATCTGTTTAAATGAACTCTACGATTTTGGTCAAATCTGGTAATATTACCTTGTGTTTTGTTATTAAGTGTGTTTTGAAGAGGACATACACCACAAAAACTATCTCATATTTATTAGTTCAAAATTGAAAAGGACAGTCGTTTACTCACAATTTTATAAATATTTTTTTTATGTTTGACTGAATCTAACAAACTGATTTCGTTAAGGTGTTTTATTTCAACCACGTGTGATACAAATTCTGTTGTGTTTGTATAACGGTTCTGTTTATATTTCACTTATTATTTCCTTCTAACATTTATTTTATTTTTAGCTGAATTAAAAACATCAAGTTTCCTTCTATATTGACTAACGATTTGTCTTGAGTAAATATGTGTGTATGATGGAGCTGACACCAGTTTCCCTATACGTAGCACCACATTATTATATATTAAACTGCGCAGATCGAGTCAAACTACTAAAAACATTAGTAAACGTTGGGCCGAAACTGCAAGTAAAGTGGTGCATTAAAATCCGTAAACTGAATCATGAAATATTAAATATTTAATTTGGATTCTTTTGTTATACGTAACATACCGAGTGAACAACATTCAAACATTAACAATGTGTCTAAAGATATCAGATATTGAAACTTATGTTAAAATAAAGTATAAAACAACGTTTTTGACTTTCTTAGGTCATCTTCAAGTTAACGAAAGACATTTTACAATGACTGTTGCTAGGTGCGTGTCAATGGGCGAGAGATACATTTTTCCTTCAAGCGGGTTTCTCGTCATGACGAATTCAAACAGTATTGGTTTTGAATATCGTCTTTTAGGGAACATATTCTACATAAAAACTAAACCACATTTCCTTTGAGAGGTAAGTTCTGGAAGAAAACAATTATTACAAGATATTATAAGCATGCATATTGATTATATTCTAATAATACTGTGTTTCCTTCTCTTTAACGCGACTACATACAAACATTTTGAATATTTAAACGTTTTGTCTAGCACTGGACTAAAAACGGTTTTCTTCCACATCAGCTATGTACAATTAATTTATAAAGTATCTTCTAAACGATACTAACTGACACGTAAAGTGGGCCACGCCTATCACTCACTGTCAACAATTTGTTGCCAGGGTAATTTTAAAGACATCAATAAAACCTGTTTGCTAGAACATTGAGTTTCCTAGCCCTAAAACATTCGAAAACATGACTCAACGTAATCTAATCCTTGATTAAATACCGTTACATCGTGAGCCGGTCTTCATAGATCTGGTGAAGACAGATGTTCCTTCTAGAGACGGAATCCCGCTACTAAATGTCCTTCAAGTGTTGTGTAGCATATATTTGAAGTACTTACGTACCTTGAAGCTCGTACTGTGACAGTAACAGTATTGTTGAAGTACTTACCTTCTTTAAAGCTTGTACTGTGACAGTAACAGTATTGTTGAAGTACTTACCTTCTTTAAAGCTTGTACTGTGACAGTAACAGTATTGTTGAAGTACTTACCTTCTTTAAAGCTTGTACTGTGACAGTAACAGTATTGTTGAAGTACTTACCTTCTTTAAAGCTTGTACTGTGACAGTAACAGTGTTGTTGAAATACTTATCTTCTTTAAAGCTTGTACTGTGACAGTAACAGTATTGTTGAAATACTTATCTTCTTTAAAGCTTGTACTGTGACAGTAACAGTGTTGTTGAAGTACTTACCTTCTTTAAAGCTTGTACTGTGACAGTAACAGTGTTGTTGAAGTACTTACCTTCTTTAAAGCTTGTATTGTGACAGTAACAGTGTTGTTGAAGTACTTACCTTCTTTAAAGCTTGTACTGTGACAGTAACAGTGTTGTTGAAGTACTTACCTTCTTTAAAGCTTGTATTGTGACAGTAACAGTATTGTTGAAATACTTATCTTCTTTAAAGCTTGTACTGTGACAGTAACAGTGTTGTTGAAGTACTTACCTTCTTTAAAGCTTGTACTGTGACAGTAACAGTGTTGTTGAAGTACTTACCTTCTTTAAAGCTTGTATTGTGACAGTAACAGTGTTGTTGAAGTACTTACCTTCTTTAAAGCTTGTACTGTGACAGTAACAGTGTTGTTGAAGTACTTACCTTCTTTAAAGCTTGTATTGTGACAGTAACAGTATTGTTGAAGTACTTACCTTCTTTAAAGCTTGTACTGTGACAGTAACAGTATTGTTGAAGTACTTACCTTCTTTAAAACTTGTACTGTGACAGTAACAGTATTGTTGAAGTACTTATCTTCTTTAAAGCTTGTACTGTGACAGTAACGGCATTGTTGAAGTACTTACCTTCTTTAAAGCTTGTACTGTGACAGTAACAGCATTGTTGAAGTACTTACCTTCTTTAAAGCTTGTACTGTGACAGTAACAGTATTGTTGAAGTACTTACCTTCTTTAAAGCTTGTACTGTGACAGTAACAGTATTGTTGAAGTACTTACCTTCTTTAAAGCTTGTACTGTGACAGTAACAGTATTGTTGAAGTACTTACCTTCTTTAAAGCTTGTACTGTGACAGTAACAGTATTGTTGAAGTACTTACCTTCTTTAAAGCTTGTACTGTGACAGTAACAGTGTTGTTGAAGTACTTACCTTCTTTATAGTTTGTACTGTGACAGTAATAGTGTTGTTGAAGTACTTACCTTCTTTAAAGCTTGTATTGTGACAGTAACAGTATTGTTGAAGTACTTACCTTCTTTAAAGCTTGTACTGTGACAGTAACAGTATTGTTGAAGTACTTATCTTCTTCAAAGCTTGTACTGTGACAGTAACAGTATTGTTGAAGTACTTACCTTCTTTAAAGCTTGTATTGTGACAGTAACAGTATTGTTGAAGTACTTACCTTCTTTAAAGTTTGTACTGTGACAGTAACAATATTGTTGAAGTACTTACCTTCTTTAAAGCTTGTACTGTGACAGTAATAGTATTGTTGAAGTACTTACCTTCTTTAAAGCTTGTACTGTGACAGTAACAGTATTGTTGAAGTACTTATCTTCTTCAAAGTTTGTACTGTGACAGTAACAGTATTGTTGAAGTGCTTTACCTTCTTTAAAGCTTGTATTGTGACAGTAACAGTATTGTTGAAGTGCTTACCTTCTTTAAAGCTTGTACTGTGATAGTAACAGTATTGTTGAAGTACTTACCTTCTTTAAAGCTTGTACTGTGACAGTAACAGTATTGTTGAAGTACTTACCTTCTTTAAAGCTTGTACTGTGACAATAACAGTATTGTTGAAGTACTTACCTTCTTTAAACCTTGTACTTTGACAGCAACAGTATTGTTGAAGTACTTATCTTCTTCAAAGCTTGTGCTGTGACAGTAACAGTATTGTTGAAGTACTTAACTTCTTTAAAGCTTGTATTGTGACAGTAACAGTATTGTTGAAGTACTTACCTTCTTTAAAGCTTGTACTGTGACAGCAACAGTATTGTTGAAGTACTTATCTTCTTCAAAGCTTGTACTGTGACAGTAACAGTATTGTTGAAGTACTTACCTTCTTTAAAGCTTGTATTGTGACAGTAACAGTATTGTTGAAGTACTTACCTTCTTTAAACCTTGTACTGTGACAGTAACAGTATTGTTGAAGTACTTATCTTCTTCAAAGCTTGTACTGTGACAGTAACAGTGTTGTTGAAGTACTTACCTTCTTTAAAGCTTGTACTGTGACAGTAACAGTATTGTTGAAGTACTTAACCTTCTTTAAAGTTTGTATTGTGACAGTAACAGCATTGTTGAAGTACTTACCTTCTTTAAAGCTTGTACTGTGACAGTAACAGTATTGTTGAAGTACTTACCTCTTTAAAGCTTGTACTGTGACAGTAAAAGTATTGTTGAAGTACTTACCTTCTTTAAAGTTTGTACTGTGACAGTAACAGTGTTGTTGAAGTACTTATCTTCTTTCAAAGCTTGTACTGTGACAGTAACAGTATTGTTGAAGTACTTACCTTCTTTAAAGCTTGTATTGTGACAGTAACAGTATTGTTGAAGTGCTTACCTTCTTTAAAGCTTTGTACTGTGACAGTAACAGTATTGTTGAAGTACTTACCTTCTTTAAAGCTTGTACTGTGACAGTAACAGTATTGTTGAAGTACTTACCTTCTTTAAAGCTTGTACTGTGACAGTAACAGTGTTGTTGAAGTACTTACCTTCTTTAAAGCTTGTACTGTGACAGTAACAGTGTTGTTGAAGTACTTACCTTCTTTAAACCTTGTACTGTGACAGTAACAGTATTGTTGAAGTACTTACCTTCTTTAAAGCTTGTACTGTGACAGTAACAGTATTGTTGAAGTACTTACCTTCTTTAAACCTTGTACTGTGACAGTAACAGTATTGTTGAAGTACTTACCTTCTTTAAAGCTTGTATTGTGACAGTAACAGTATTGTTGAAGTAATGCCACCCTCTTTAAAGCTTGTACTGTGACAGTAACAGTGTTGTTGAAGTACTTACCTTCTTTAAAGCTTGTACTGTGACAGTAACAGTATTGTTGAAGTACTACCTTCTTTCAAGCTTGTACTGTGACAGTAACAGTGTTGTTGAAGTACTTACCTTCTTTAAAGCTTGTACTGTGACAGTAACAGTGTTGTTGAAGTACTTACCTTCTTTAAACCTTGTACTGTGACAGTAACAGTATTGTTGAAGTACTTACCTTCTTTAAAGCTTGTATTGTGACAGTAACAGTATTGTTGAAGTACTTACCTTCTTTAAACCCTTGTAACTGTGACAGCAACAGTATTGTTGAAGTACTTATCTTCTTTCAAAGCTTGTACTGTGACAGTAACAGTATTGTTGAAGTATTTACCTTCTTTAAAGCTTGTACTGTGACAGTAACAGTATTGTTGAAGTACTTATCTTCTTCAAAGCTTGTGCTGTGACAGTAACAGTATTGTTGAAGTACTTACCTTCTTTAAAGCTTGTATTGTGACAGTAACAGTATTGTTGAAGTACTTACCATTTTTAAAGCTTGTACTGTGACAGTAACAGTATTGTTGAAGTACTTACCTTCTTTAAAGCTTGTACTGTGACAGTAACAGTATTGTTGAAGTACTTACCTTCTTTAAAGCTTGTACTGTGACAGTAACAGTATTGTTGAAGTACTTACCTTCTTTAAAGCTTGTACTGTGACAGTAACAGTATTGTTGAAGTATCTTACCTTCTTTAAAGCTTGTACTGTGACAGTAACAGCATTGTTGAAGTACTTACCTTCTTTAAACCTTGTACTGTGACAGCAACAGTATTGTTGAAGTACTTATCTTCTTCAAAGGTTGTACTGTGACAGTAACAGTATTGTTGAAGTACTTACCTTCTTTAAAGCTTGTATTGTGACAGTAACAGTATTGTTGAAGTACTTACCTTCTTTAAACCTTGTACTGTGACAGCAACAGTATTGTTGAAGTACTTATCTTCTTCAAAGCTTGTACTGTGACAGTAACAGTATTGTTGAAGTACTTACCTTCTTTAAAGCTTGTACTGTGACAGTAACAGTATTGTTGAAGTACTTACCTTCTTTAAAGCTTGTATTGTGACAGTAACAGTATTGTTGAAGTACTTACCTTCTTTAAAGCTTGTACTGTGACAGTAACAGTATTGTTGAAGTACTTACCTTCTTTAAAGCTTGTACTGTGACAGTAACAGTATTGTTGAAGTACTTACCTTCTTTAAAGCTTGTACTGTGACAGTAACAGTATTGTTGAAGTACTTACCTTCTTTAAACCTTGTGCTGTGATAGCAACAGTATTGTTGAAGTACTTATCTTCTTCAAAGCTTGTACTGTGACAGTAACAGTATTGTTGAAGTACTTACCTTCTTTCAAGCTTGTACTGTGACAGTAACAGTGTTGTTGAAGTACTTACCTTCTTTAAACCTTGACTGTGACAGTAACAGTGTTGTTGAAGTGCTTACCTTCTTTTAAAGCTTGTACTGTGACAGTAACAGTATTGTTGAAGTACTTACCCTCTTTAAAGCTTTGTACTGTGACAGTAACAGCATTGTTGAAGTACTTACCTCTCTTTAAAGCTTTTGTACTGTGACAGTAACAGTGTTGTTGAAGCACTTACCTTCTTTAAAGCTTGTATTGTGACAGTAACAGTGTTGTTGAAGTACTTTAATCTCTTTAAAGCTTGTACTGTGACAGTAACAGTGTTGTTGAAGTACTTAATCTCTTTAAAGCTTGTACTGTGACAGTAACAGTATTGTTGAAGTACTTATCTCTCTTTAAAGCTTTGTACTGTGACAGTAACAGTATTGTTGAAGTACTTACCTTCTTTAAAGCTTGTACTGTGACAGTAACAGTATTGTTGAAGTACTTACCTCTCTTTAAAGCTTGTACTGTGACAGTAACAGTATTGTTGAAGTACTCTTACCTTCTTTAAAGCTTGTATTGTGACAGTAACAGTGTTGTTGAAGTACTTACCTTCTTTAAAGCTTGTACTGTGAGAGTAACAGTATTGTTGAAGTACTTACCTTCTTTAAAGCTTGTACTGTGACAGTAACAGTATTGTTGAAGTACTTACCTTCTTTAAAACTTGTACTGTGACAGTAAAACCATTGTTGAAGTTCTTAACCTCTTTAAAGCTTGTACTGTGAGAGTAACAGTATTGTTGAAGTACTTACCTTCTTTAAAGCTTGTACTGTGACAGTAACAGTATTGTTGAAGTACTTACCTTCTTTAAAGCTTGTATTGTGACAGTAACAGTGTTGTTGAAGTACTTACCTTCTTTAAAGCTTGTACTGTGAGAGTAACAGTATTGTTGAAGTACTTACCTTCTTTAAAGCTTGTACTGTGACAGTAACAGTATTGTTGAAGTACTTACCTTCTTTAAAACTTGTACTGTGACAGTAAAACTATTGTTGAAGTACTTACCTTCTTTAAAGCTTGTACTGTGACAGTAAAACTATTGTTGAAGTACTTACCTTGTTTGAAATTTGTACTGTGAAAATATATGTATTGTTGAAGCTGTCTTCCTTGGAACTTGCACTTTGGCAGTAAAAGTATTGTTGAAGTACTTACCTTGTTTTTACCTTGGTATTGTTAATATCAGGAACAATATAACTATCATAGTTCTTAGTATTCTTAATATAATTATCACAGTTCTTTAAACAGAAAACCATTGTACTTGGAAATCTTAGAATTCTTCTGAGTCGATGTTAAGTTACTCATGAAATAATAGTTTCAAACATTTATTCTTAAATCACAATATAAGAATTATGTGTTGTGAGCCAGTGATTATAATGTTTTGCTAGAAACCCAAATATCTGGGACTCGAGACACTCGTCCGAAGAACACGCTCTGATCTTTTAGCCGTGAACGCGTTATAAACGTTACAGTCAAATCTCTTATTCCGTTTCGAGGAACCTGACAAATAAAGTGGCACAGCTAATGGTTTTCTCTGTATGCCTGCCTGTGGTAAAGACGTAATTAAAATTAGGGACTGCTGTACTCCATTTCTATTGGCTGAGTTCAGTTTACGTGCGCATAAGTCGACCTTCAAGTTGAAAATTATAATTTTAATTGAAATTCGATTTTTTATTATGATAGATAATTCTGAGTTTGATACTGAGGTTATGTCCTCTGAGAATATCAGAAAACTGAAACCAAAACTTGTATTTCAGTGTATAGAACATACCAGTTTCCAGTGTTGATGCAATGACTTCTTTGGTCATGGGTCCGAAACCTGCTTTATTGTAGGCTTGCACCACAACGCTGTAGTTGGTTAGTCTGTCCAGGTTGGTCAGGTACGTGGTGTGCCAGCCATCAGTCTCAGAGGCTGACGTTACAGCAGCGATGTCTCTTATTTGGTACGGCTCATCAGTGCTTGTCTTCCGGAAACCCACGTTGTAACCCTTTATCTGCCCATTCCGCAGAGTTTTATTTACTGGCTGGGAAAGACGAAAATGAACAAAAGCTTCTAGTCGATTTGTCTCGACCTAATTCTCTTTAAGAAAATAAATTTTTTACACGGCTCTGGTCTTACCTTCCACATAACCTTGAGAGACTGAGAACCAGCGGAATAAACGTTCACCTGAGTAGAGACACCAGATGGCGCTACATAAAGGAAAATAAATCACTGTGAAATATGATTGCTTTCAAACAATGATATATAATTTACAGATTAATTATTATTTAAGCAATAATACTTTATAAATGTGTTATTATTATGTAAACAATGTAAATTTGATTTAACGTGAGTTCTAGGAACATTAAACTCGTATTTTCATCATATTAAGTAAGTTTATGTTTTCACCTGTTACGACATTCATCGTATATAATTAACAAACAAATGGGAAAACCATTTGTTAATGATTAGGATTACGTGATATAATGATAATATTTGAATTTTTATTCTTATTTGAGTCACGAGCTGTTAGGGTTACGTTAAGCAGCAGACACAGCAGAACAAAAAATATGATAAATCAATAGCTGTAGTGTTATGTTTAGAAATCTTCATGAGTTATGGTTTGTTTGTTGAATTTCGTTCTTAGATATTCCAGGAAAGTGTGTACTTTCTGCTGCCAGTTCTCATGCTACAGTTCATCAACCAATAGTAGGATTGGTTGTCACACTATAACTTCCCATTGGCTAAAAGGTATTTCGGGAACGGGTTTCGATCCTGCGATCCACAGATTGCAATTCTAACGCCCTCTCCTCCTGAACATGTCAAACCAAGTTGACATGAGCCCTATTAATTATCTTAGTTTAAACGTAAGGGTTTCCCCCTTATGTAATTAATAAACTCTCAATATTTTAAATATCTTTATGTATAGAACTACTATTTACCTTCCTCCAGTGTGGTTACTTCTATCTCGTTACTCGGATCGCTGGGTCCCTGACTATTTTCGGCTAGTATACGAATATTATATGTGGTCACTGGTTGAAGGTTTTGAAGGGAAGTGACACTCGACACCAGGGATTATCAGCTGCATCGTTGAGTCCATCCAAAAATCTAAACATTAGAGCAAATTTTACTTTATAGTTTACGAATATCTGTCTAAGAATGTGGAGCATTTTAAATGCTTCGTACAGACATTCTTGGAAAGTTCGATAGAAAAGTAAAAAACAAAACAAAAAAAAACTTATGTTGTCATAAAAACCATACGTCGTAAACGATGTCTTCGAGAGACCTTATTGTCTTATAACACACGAAATTCAATAAATTCCGTGAACATACTTTTAACCAATGATATCAAGATATGATATGAATTGGTTCTATTCTACCAGCTGTGATTTCTCAAACTATTGCTCGAATATGGATAAATTAATTTAAAAGAAATCGTAACAAACTTTCCACGAGTGGTTTGTTTGTTTGTTTTTGAATTTCGCACAAAGCTACACGAGGACTATCTGCGCTAGCCGTCCCTAATTTAGTAGGTAAAACCAGAGGGAAGACAGCTAGTCATCACCACCCAACGCCAACTCTTGGGCGACTCTTTTACCAACGAATAGTGGGAATGACCGTCACATCATAACGCCCCCACACGACTGAAAGAGCGACCATGTTTGACGTGACGGGGATTCAAACCCGCAACCTTCGGATTACGAGTCGAGTGCCTTAACCACCTTGCCATGCCGGGTCTCCACGAGTGGTAAAGTTGATGTATTACAGCGATAATAGCTGTTCGGCGGTAAATAAACGAAATCGTCACATTTTACCTACATTAGGGGTTTTCTTTGTTTACTTATGATTAAGTAAGTGTAATTATCAGGTATAGAACACCGATTCTTACCCCTGACACACTAGTAGGTGTATGTTTATACACTGCGTTATAAAAACACCACAACTTTATAATACTGCAGTTAACACGAGGCCCCCAGTGACTCAGCTATAAGTCTGAAGACTGATAATGTTAAAACCCAGGATTAGATACCAGTGGTGGACTCAGCATCAACAGCCCATTGTGTAGCTTTGGGCTACAAACAACAAACAAAAATCTTTGGAACTATGTGCTAGAAAGCTCAAGAAACTGTTCAATACTGAAAATTGGTACTCATAATGATCACCAGAGGGCGTTACATATGCTGAATATAGCCACTTTTAATGTCAACAGTGATATTCAGCTTTTAGGGGACGTAATAGAGAGCTCAACGAATTTGTCCAATACTGAGCGTGACTAACAGTATTTTCACTAGAGGTTGCTACGCGGAATGTAGCCAGTATTCGTGTTGACGATGGTCTGCATCTCTAAGATGACGTAATAGACACCTCAACGAATTTGTCTAAAAATCCATCATTGCTGTACGCTATCAGAAGGCCTACTTTTCTTTTGGCTTTGAGAAACAAAATGTTCGTTTTGTAAATGGAACGTCGTGACGGACTTGACAGACGTGAGGTTCCAACCATATGAAGATACATACAGCATAATTCCGCTTTCCAGTTAACTGGAAAAAGTATTGTAGCATAGTTCTCAACAATGAGTCATTGGCTGTAAAGGTCTGAGAAATGTTAATGGATTGTAAAATAGCTTCTAAGTGTTGTAAAGTTACAGAAAAGTTCAGATATAACATATAACACAGTCAGAAAACTAATATCTTATAAGTCATTCATAACACAATCAGATATTTAATATCATCCAAGTCATTCATAACACAATCAGATAATTAATATCATCCAAGGCATTCATACCACAAATAGATAATTAATATCATCCAAGGCATTCATAACTCAATCAGATAATTCATATCATCCAAGGCATTCATAACACAATCAGATAATTAATATCATCCAAGTCATTCATAACTCAATCAGATAATTAATATCATCCAAGTCATTCATAACACAATCAGATAATTAATATCATCCAAGTCATTCATAACACAATCAGATAATTAATATCATCCAAGTCATTCATAACACAATCAGATAATTAATATCATCCAAGTTATTCATAACACAATCAGATAATTAATATCTTCCAAGTCATTCATAACACAATCAGATAATTAATATCATCCAAGTTATTCATAACACAATCAGATAATTAATATCTTCCAAGTTATTCATAACACAATCAGATAATTAATATCATCCAAGTTATTCATAACACAATCAGATAATTAATATCATCCAAGTCATTCATAACACAATAAGATAATTAATATCATCCAAGTTATTCATAACACAATAAGATAAATAAATTATTTATAACACAAGGAAATCACTACTATCTTACAAGTTGTCATAATACAGTCAGATAAATAATATCTTAAGAACTATTCATAACACAAGCAGCAAAACTTTAACTGATTCAACAACTAACTATAGGAGAGAATAACAATATGCTAGTTCAACAACAAACACTGTCTAGGACAGTCATATTATAAACATAAGTTAGAGTAGATTTGTTACTGGAAGAAGCAATGTCAAGACAACAGATTAACTCTAGAAACGAATTGTAATGAATATTCAATGCACACAGTTATAAACGTATGTTCTCGTTACCTTTATCAACTTTGTACTGCACGAGATGTCGAAGTATTTCACTGTTCCCGCTGAAGCCATTCAACCAATGAACAGTTATAGATCTGCTGGTGACGTTAACAGCTGTTAAGTTCCACGGTGGGTCGGGTGGTTCTGAAAAACAGTTTACTTTAGTCTGAAAACAGTGTTTTTACGGTGTTATCGGTGTTTAGTGTTACCTAGGTTTATAGTAAAAACTGAAAGTAAAGTATTTTAAAATATAACGATTGCTAACAGTTTTAACGTTAACAAAGATTTATAAGAAAACCCAACTGTTAGTTTTACATAGAAGAATTGTTAACAGTTTTATACTAATCTAGGTTATGCAGGTTTATAGCAAATACTGCTATGTAGTTTTGTCTGGAGGATTTGTTAATAGTTTAATACTAATGTAGCTTTAGAGTAAAAACTGTTAAATATGTGGTTTTACACAGAGGAATTGTTAAGAGGTTAATACACGTGTCTCACTACTGTATAACCTTGACATTCTAGTTACTCTAACATAACTAAACACTACACGTGTCTCAATACTGTATAACCTTGACATTCTGGTTACTCTAACATAACTAAACATTACACTTGTCTCAATACTGTATAACCTTCTGTATTCTGGTTACTCTAACATAACTAAACATTACACATGTCTCAATACTGTATAACCTTGACATTCTAGGTACTCTAACATAACTAAACACTACACGTGTCTCACTACTGTATAACCTTGACATTCTAGTTACTCTAACATAACTAAACACTACACGTGTCTCAATACTGTATAACCTTGACATTCTGGTTACTCTAACATAACTAAACATTACACGTGTCTCACTACTGTATAACCTTGACATTCTGGTTACTCTAACATAACTAAACACTACACGTGTCTCACTACTGTATAACCTTGACATTCTGGTTACTCTAACATAACTAAACATTACACGTGTCTCAATACTGTAAAACCTTGACATTCTGGTTACTCTAACATAACTAAACAATACACGTGTCTCAATACTGTATAACCTTGACATTCTAGTTACTCTAACATAACTAAACACTACACGTGTCTCAATACTGTATAACCTTGACATTCTGGTTACTCTAACATAACTAAACATTACACGTGTCTCAATACTGTAAAACCTTGACATTCTGGTTACTCTAAAATAACTAAACACAACACGTGTCTCAATACTGTATAACCTTGACATTCTGGTTACTCTAACATAACTAAACACTACACGTGTCTCACTACTGTATAACCTTCACATTCTGGTTACTCTAACATAACTAAACACTACACGTGTCTCACTACTGTATAACCTTCACATTCTGGTTACTCTAACATAACTAAACACTACACGTGTCTCAATACTGTATAACCTTGACATTCTAGTTACTCTAACATAACTAAACATTACACGTGTCTCAATACTGTATAACCTTGATATTCTAGGTACTCTAAAATAACTAAACACAACACGTGTCTCACTACTGTATAACCTTGACATTCTGGTTACTCTAACATAACTAAACACAACACGTGTCTCACTACTGTATAACCTTGACATTCTGGTTACTCTAACATAACTAAACACTACTGCGTGTCTCACTACTGTATAACCTTGACATTCTAGTTACTCTAACATAACTAAACACTACACGTGTCTCAATACTGTATAACCTTGACATTCTGGTTACTCTAACATAACTAAACACTACACGTGTCTCACTACTGTATAACCTTGACATTCTGGGTACTCTATCACAACTAAACATTACACGTGTCTCACTACTGTATAACCTTGACATTCTGGTTACTCTAACATAACTAAACACCACACGTGTCCCACTACTGTATAACCTTGACATTCTAGGTACTCTATCACAACTAAACATTACACGTGTCTCACTACTGTACAACCTTGACATTCTAGTTACTCTAACATAACTAAACACAACACGTGTCTCAATAATGTATAACCTTGATATTCTGGTTACTCTAACATAACTAAACACTACACGTGTCTCAATACTGTATAACCTTGACATTCTGGTTACTCTAAAATAACTAAACACAACACGTGTCTCAATACTGTATAACCTTGACATTCTGGTTACTCTAACATAACTAAACACTACACGTGTCTCACTACTGTATAACCTTGACATTCTAGGTACTCTATCACAACTAAACATTACACGTGTCTCACTACTGTATAACCTTGACATTCTAGTTACTCTAACATAACTAAACACAACACGTGTCTCAATACTGTATAACCTTGACATTCTGGTTACTCTAACATAACTAAACATTACACGTGTCTCTATACTGTATAACCTTGACATTCTGGTTACTCTAACATAACTAAACACTACACGTGTCTCACTACTGTATAACCTTGACATTCTAGGTACTCTAATATAACTAAACACTACACGTGTCTCACTACTGTATAACCTTGACATTCTGGGTACTCTAACATAACTAAACAATACACGTGTCTCACTACTGTATAACCTTGACATTCTGGTTACTCTAACATAACTAAACAATACACGTGTCTCACTACTGTATAACCTTGACATTCTAATTACTCTAACATAACTAAACAATACACGTGTCTCAATGCTGTATAACCTTCACATTCTGGTTGCTCTAACATAACTAAACACTACTGCGTGTCTCACTACTGTATAACCTTGACATTCTGGTTACTCTAACATAACTAAACATTACACGTGTCTCACTACTGTATAACCTTGACATTCTGGTTATTCTAACATAACTAAACACTACACGTGTCTCAATACTGTAAAACCTTGACATTCTAGTTACTCTAACATAACTAAACAATACACGTGTCTCACTACTGTATAACCTTGACATTCTGGTTACTCTAACATAACTAAACACTACACGTGTCTCACTACTGTATAACCTTGACATTCTAGGTACTTTATCATAACTGAACACTACACGTGTCTCACTACTGTATAACCTTGACATTCTGGTTACTCTAACATAACTAAATATTACACGCGTCTCTCTATGCTGTATAACCTTGACATTCTGGTTACTCTAACATAACTAAACACTACACGTGTCTCACTACTGTATAACGTTGACATTCTAGGTACTTTATCATAACTAAACACTACACGTGTCTCACTACTGTATAACGTTGACATTCTAGGTACTTTATCATAACTAAACACTACACGTGACTCACTACTGTATAACCTTGACATTCTAGGTACTCTAATATAACTAAACACTACACGTGTCTCACTACTGTATAACCTTGACATTCTAGGTACTCTAACATAACTAAACAATACACGTGTCTCAATACTGTATAACCTTGACATTCTGGTTACTCTAACATAACTAAACAATACACGTGTCTCACTACTGTATAACCTTGACATTCTAATTATTCTAACATAACTAAACAATACACGTGTCTCAATACTGTATAACCTTCACATTCTGGTTACTCTAACATAACTAAACACTACACGTGTCTCACTACTGTATAACCTTGACATTCTGGTTACTCTAACATAACTAAACATTACACGTGTCTCACTACTGTATAACCTTGACATTCTGGTTATTCTAACATAACTAAACACTACACGTGTCTCAATACTGTAAAACCTTGACATTCTAGTTACTCTAACATAACTAAACAATACACGTGTCTCACTACTGTATAACCTTGACATTCTGGTTACTCTAACATAACTAAACACTACACGTGTCTCACTACTGTATAACCTTGACATTCTAGGTACTCTAACATAACTAAACACTACACGTGTCTCACTACTGTATAACCTTGACATTCTGGGTACTTTATCATAACTGAACACTACACGTGTCTCACTACTGTATAACCTTGACATTCTAGGTACTTTATCATAACTGAACACTACACGTGTCTCACTACTGTATAACCTTGACATTCTAGGTACTCTAACATAACTAAACACTACACGTGTCTCACTGCTGTATAACCTTGACATTCTGGTTACTCTAATATAACTAAACACTACACGTGTCTCACTACTGTATAACGTTGACATTCTAGGTACTTTATCATAACTAAACACTACACGTGTCTCACTACTGTATAACCTTGACATTCTAGGTACTCTAATATAACTAAACACTACACGTGTCTCACTACTGTATAACCTTGACATTCTAGGTACTCTAACATAACTAAACAATACACGTGTCTCACTACTGTATAACCTTGACATTCTGGTTACTCTAACATAACTAAACAATACACGTGTCTCACTACTGTATAACCTTGACATTCTAATTACTCTAACATAACTAAACAATACACGTGTCTCACTACTGTATAACCTTGACATTCTAGTTACTCTAACATAATTAAACACTACACGTGTCTCACTACTGTATAACCTTGACATTCTAGGTATTCTAATATAACTAAACAATACACGTGTCTCACTACTGTATAACCTTGACATTCTAGGTATTCTAATATAACTAAACAGTACACGTGACTCACTACTGTATAACCTTGACATTCTAGGTACTCTAACATAACTAAACACTACACGTGTCTCACTACTGTATAACCTTGACATTCTAGTTACTCTAACATAACTAAACATTACACGTGTCTCACTACTGTATAACCTTGACATTCTAGTTACTCTAACATAACTAAACATTAATCGTGTCTCACTACTGTATAACCTTGACATTCTGGTTACTCTAACATAACTAAACACTACACGTGTCTCACTACTGTATAACCTTGACATTCTAGGTACTTTATCATAACTGAACACTACACGTCTATCACTCCTGTATAATTCTAATTAATTTTTACAAAACTCCCACACATGATCAAACTATTTCCCACAGTAACTGATAACGTGTAAAATGTAATCATGTGATTTCTGTATAAAGTTCCTTTTTTTTTTAACCCTAGTTAAAGAGTGGTGTATTTTTTTATTAACCTAAATCAACGGACACAAACAAAACCGTGAAGCACCTATGTTTTAGCCTACCTTGTACAATTAACTGAATGTTCATCTCGTCTTTTCCAAAACTGTTGGTTACGATACAGGTGTAGAGATGAGAGTCATCTCTGGACGACTTCAGGATGGTTAATGTTGACGTTTTACTTTTATCACCATCCGTTTCTCTGATTACAAACCTGTTTTGGAAAGTGAAGTTTACTGTAAGCTTTTTCCACATTCTTATTTTAGACAAAAAGTTTTTAAACCTTTGCACACACCTGAAAAAGTCTCAAGATTAGCAAATCTGATAAAGATATATTTCAAGGATACAATTACAACATTTGGAAGTGAAAGTTAAATTACACTAGTGATAAGGTAATATTGTAACATATTGTTTTGTGTGGGGTCCTTATTACAACATACATGTTAAACTCACACAGAGATTCTTACAGATGTTGATGTAATACTGTTTAAATATCTGAGTAGTTCAGACTTTTAAAGTAATCCGAATAGAACTTGTTGTGATTCTGTAGAGACCTCAGTAGTTATTTAGGTCTTAAAACCAAGAATGTTCCTGCTGTGACAACGTAAAGACAACAGAGATGTTGTCACTATGTTTCACGTTAAAACCTAACTCCTAACACTTGATACAAAAAACTAACCATGTAATAACATTTCTCAGAAATACAATACTAAATATGGAGCGACCAACTATCTTTTCTCAACTATCTCATGCGAAGATCATACAAAATAAAGATTACCTGATTTAATGTATGATCATATAGAAAATGAAAATAGATTATTATAGATGTTTACATTTTAGAAGATTGTCTTATTTTATACCTTGCATTGTAAGAATGGCCGTACAGAGTACGTAGGTAATCGAAATACATACTGTTTAATACGACCAGCTTTAATGTAGTTTATACTTCTGGATTTTTTTTATGTGTGTGAGATACTAGAACATTAATGTACCAGTCTCATAGTAACACTTATGTAAGTGACACTTTCTTTTCTTAAAGAAAGAAATGAGTTAAATTAACTACGCACCGTCCGTATTTATAATTCTTTACGTATTGATTTCCTTTCTTCCAAACAATATTCATTGGTTGTTCACCTCTTGATAAGCAGGTTAACTGTGTATCTTGACCCTTCAAAGTAGTCTCACTTTTATATGGCAGGTCAAATCGAGGTAGAGCTGGAGATAAAACAGTATAAGGCTAACTTTAATCTCACAACACTGACTTGTCTTTCATTTCACTGCACAACAAAGTTTTTGCTTCTTGAACACTGTTGGGTGTTACTCTACATATATAGATGCTGATCACGAAAATCATATCCAAATTTGCCCATCACGTACCGTTTCATTGAAATTTTCAGTTTTGCTACAATGGAAAAACGATATCAGAGCAACTGGAATTCTCAATGCTTGCTGACTATTGTGGACACTGCAACGTGATGCACCGGACACTGAATACAAACGAAAGTCAGGAGCAAAACTCTTTTAATTATGTTGAACTTAACAGCATATTAGAAACATAATGGCAATTAAATATGTTTTTGCCGGTAAACAGTAAACTGTCTATTTCTCAGAGTTCCTACGTGATGAAGCAAAACCAAAACTATATTTGTGCAAACCCACCAGGTACCTGTCACAATCAGCAAAAACTTTTCAGGAAGCAAAACTTTTCAAAAAAATTGTTGTGCAGTGATTCCAGACGTTGATTAAAGTTCTAATAGCCAATCAAAAAACTTTTGGCTTAGAAATTATCAATACTGACTGCAAGTCATCTGGTGATAGAAAACCACTCTACAATTTACATCTTATGGTAACGAACCAAGAGGCAAAACACCTAACTTGAAAAAAACAGGGTACATGTGGAATATTACATCACAATAAAACTAGTAACAGTTCATGAGCCATCAATAAATCACAGGATATATCAGACCACAATAAAACTAGTAACAATACATAACCTATCAATAAACCACAAATGATATCAGACCACAATAAAACTAGTAACTATAAATTACTTATCAATAAATCACAGGTGATATCAGACAACAATAAAACCAGTGACAGTTCATGAACCATCAATAAATCGCAGGAGATATCAAATCACAATAAAACTAGTAAATATACATGACCTATCAATAAATCACAGGATACACTAGACCACAATAAAACTAGTAACTATACATTACTTATCAATAAATCATAAGTGATATCAGACCACAATAAAACTAGTGACAGTTCATGACCCATCAATAAATCACAGGTGATATCAGACCACAATAAATCTAGTAACTATACACGACCCATCAATAAATCAGAGATGATATCAGACCACAATAAAAATAAAGACAGTTCATGACCCATCAATAAATCACAGGTGATATCAGACCACAATAAATCTAGTAACTATACACGACCCATCAATAAATCAGAGATGATATCAGACCACAATAAAACTAGTAACTATACATCACCAAGGAATAAATCACAGATGATATCAGCTCACAATAAAACAAGTAACTACACATGACCTATCAATAAATCAGAGATGATATCAGACCACAATAAAACTAGTGACAGTTCATGACCTATTAATAAATGACAGGTGATATCATACCACAATAAAACTAGTAAAAATACATTACTTATTAATAAATCACAGGTGATATCAGACCACAATAAAACTAGTAACTATACATGATCTATCAATAAATCATTAGTCATATCAGACCACAATAAAACTAGTAACTATACTTGACCTATCAATAAATCACAGGATATATCAGAACACAATAAAACTGGTTACAATACATGTCTTATCAATAAATCACAGGTGATATCAGACCACAATAAAACCAGTAACAATACATTATTTATCAATAAATCCCAGGAGTTATCAAACCACAATAAAACTAGTAACTATACATTACTTATCAATAAATCACAGGAGATATCAGACCAAAATAAAACTAGTAACTATACATGACCCATCAATAAATCACAGATGATAATACTTCCACAACAAAACTAGTAACTATACATGACCCATCAATAAATCACAGATGATACCACTCCACAATAAAACTAGTAACTATACATGACCCATCAATAAATCACAGATGATACCACACCACAATAAAACTAGTAACTACACATGACCTATCAATAAATCACAAGATATACCAGACCACAATAAAACTAGTACATTACTTTTCAATAAATCACACGTGATATCAGACAACAACAAAACTAGTAACTATACATTACTTTTCAATAAATCACAGGTGATATCAGACCACAATAAAACTAGTAACTATACACAACCCATCAATAAATCAGAGATGATATCAGACCACAATAAAAACAGTGACAGTTCATGACCCATCAATAAATCACAGATGATATCAGACCACAATAAAAATAGTGACAGTTCATGACCCATCAATAAATCACAGATGATATCAGACCACAATAAAACTAATAACAATACATGACCTCTCAATGAATCACAGGTGGTATCATATCACACTAAACTAGTAACAATACATAACCTATCAATAAATGACAGGTGATATCAGACCACAATAAAACTAGTAACAATACATTACTTACCAATAAATCACAGGTGATATCAGACCACAATAAAACTAGTAACAACACATGACCAACAATAAATCACAGGTGATATCAGACCACAATAAATCTAGTAATTATACACGACCCATCAATAAATCAGAGATGATATCAGACCACAATAAAACTAGTAACTATACATGACCAAGGAATAAATCACAGATGATATCAGCTCACAATAAAACAAGTAACTACACATGACCTATCAATAAATCAGAGATGATATCAGACCACAATAAAACTAGTGACAGTTCATGACCTATTAATAAATCACAGGATATATGAGACCACAATAAAACTAGTAACTATACATGACCTATCAATAAATCATTAGTCATATCAGACCACAATAAAACTAGTAACTATACTTGACCTATCAATAAATCACAGAATATATCAGAACACAATAAAACTGGTTACAATACATGTCTTATCAATAAATCACAGGTGATATCAGACCACAATAAAACCAGTAACAATACATTATTTATCAATAAATCACAGGTGATATCAAACGACAATAAAACAAGTAAAATACATTACTTATCAATAAATCCCAGGAGTTATCAAACCACAATAAAACTAGTAACTATACATTACTTATCAATAAATCACAGGAGATATCAGACCACAATAAAACCAGTGACAGTTCATGACCCATCAATAAATCGCAGGCGATATCAGATCACAATAAAACTAGTAACTATACATGACCCATCAATAAATCACAGATGATACCACTCCACAATAAAACTAGTAACTATACATGACCCATCAATAAATCACAGATGATACCACACCACAATAAAACTAGTAACTACACATGACCTATCAATAAATCACAAGATATACCAGACCACAATAAAACTAGTACATTACTTTTCAATAAATCACAGGTGATATCAGACAACAACAAAACTAGTAACTATACATTACTTTTCAATAAATCACAGGTGATATCAGACCACAATAAAACTAGTAACAACACATGACCAACAATAAATCACAGGTGATATCAGACCACAATAAAACTAGTAACAATACATTACTTATCAATAGATTACAGGAGATATCAGACCACAATAAAACTAGTAACTATACATGACCCATCAATAAATCACAGATGATATCAGATCACAATATAACAAGTAACTATACATGACCTATCAATAAATCACAGGTGATATCAGACCACAATAAAACTAGTGACAGTTCATGACCTATTAATAAATCACAGGAGATATCAGACCACAATAAAACTAGTAACTATACATTATTTATCAATAAATCACAGGTGACATCAGACAAAAATAAAACTAGTGACAGTTCATGACCCATCAATAAATCGCAACAGATATCAAATCACAATAAAACTAGTAACTATACATTACCTATCAATAAATCACAGGATATAGTAGACCACAATAAAACTAGTAACTATACATGACCTATCAATAAATCACAGGTGATATCAGACCACAATGAAACCAGTGACAGTTAATGACCTATTAATAAATCACAGGAGATATCAGACCACAACAAAACTAGTAACTATACATTACTTTTCAATAAATCACAAGTGATATCAGACCACAATAAAACTAGTAACTATACATGACCCATCAATAAATCACAGATGATATCAGACCACAATAAAACTAGTAACAATACATGTCCTATCAATAAATCACAAGTGATATCAGACCATAATAAAACCAGTAACAATACATGACCTGTCAATAAATCCCATGTGATATAAGATCACAATAAAACGAGTAACAATACATGACCTTACAATAAATCATAGGTGATATCAGACCACAATAAAACTAGTAACAATACATTACTTATCAATAAATCACAGGAAATATAAGATCACAATAAAACTTGTAACAATACATGACCTATCAATAAATCACAGGTTATATTACACCACAATAAAACTAGTAACAATACATTACTTATCAATAAATTCAGGAGATATCAGACCACAATAAAACTAGTAACTATACATGACCTATTAATAAATCACAGGATATATCAGACCACATAAAACTATTAACTATACATTACTTATCAATAAATCACAGGTGACATCAGACAACAATAAAACTAGTGACAGTTCATGACCCATCAATAAATCGCAAAAGATATGAAATCACAATAAAACTAGTAACTATACATTACCTATCAATAAATCACAGGATATACTAGACCACAATAAAACTAGTAACTATACATGACCTATCAATAAATCACAAGTGATATCAGACCATAATAAAACCAGTAACAATACATGACCTGTCAATAAATCACAATATAACAAGTAACTATACATGACCTATTAATAAATCACAGGAGATATCAGACCACAATAAAACTAGTAACTATACATTACCTATCAATAAATTACAGGATATACTAGACCACAATAAAACTAGTAACTATACATGACCTATCAATAAATCACAGGTGATATCAGACCACAATGAAACCAGTGACAGTTAATGACCTATTAATAAATCACAGGAGATATCAGACCACAACAAAACTGGTAACTATACATTACTTTTCAATAAATCACAAGTGATATCAGACCACAATAAAACTAGTAACTATACATGACCCATCAATAAATCAGAGATGATATCATACCACAATAAAAGTAGTAACAATACATGACCTATCAATAAATCACAGGTGATATCACACCACAATAAAACTAGTAACAATACATGAACTATCAATAAATCACAGATGATATCAGACCACAATAAAACTAGCAACAATACATAACCTATCAATAAATCACTGGTGATATCATACCACAATAAAACTAGTAACAATACAAAACCTATCAATAAACCACAGGTGATATCAGACCACAATAAAACTAGTAACAATACATGACCTATCAATAAATCACAGGTGATATCAGACCACAATAAAACTAGTAACAATACATTACTTATCAATAAATCACAGGAGATATCACACCACGATAAAAGTAGTAACAATACATGACCTATCAATAAATCACAGGTGATATCACACCACAATAAAACTAGTAACAATACATGAACTATCAATAAATCACAGATGATATCAGACCACAATAAAACTAGCAACAATACATAACCTATCAATAAATCACAGGTGATATCATACCACAATAAAACTAGTAACAATACAAAACCTATCAATAAACCACAGGTGATATCAGACCACAATAAAACTAGTAACAATACATGACCTATCAATAAATCACAGGTGATATCAGACCACAATAAAACTAGTAACAATACATTACTTATCAATAAATCACAGGAGATATCACACCACGATAAAAGTAGTAACAATACATGACCTATCAATAAATCACAGGAGATATCACACCACAATAAAAGTAGTAACAATACATGACCTATCAATAAATCACAGGTGATATCAGACCACAATGAAACCAGTGACAGTTAATGACCTATTAATAAATCACAGGAGATATCAGACCACAACAAAACTAGTAACTATACATTACTTTTCAATAAATCACAAGTGATATCACACCACAATAAAACTAGTAACTATACATGACCCATCAATAAATCACAGATGATATCAGACCACAATAACACTAGTAACAATACATGTCCTATCAATAAATCACAAGTGATATCAGACCATAATAAAACCAGTAACAATACATGACCTGTCAATAAATCCCTTGTGATATAAGATCACAATAAAACGATTAACAATACATGACCTTACAATAAATCATAGGTGATATCAGACCACAATAAAACTAGTAACAATACATTACTTATCAATAAATGACAGGAAATATAAGATCACAATAAAACTTGTAACAATACATGACCTATCAATAAATCACAGGTGACATTAGACCACAATAAAACTAGTAACAATACATTACTTATCAATAAATTCAGGAGATATCAGACCACAATAAAACTAGTAACTATACATGACCTATTAATAAATCACAGGAGATATCAGACCACATAAAACTATAAACTATACATTACTTATCAATAAATCACAGGTGACATCAGACAACAATAAAACTAGTGACAGTTCATGACCCATCAATAAATCGCAAAAGATATCAAATCACAATAAAACTAGTAACTATACATTACCTATCAATAAATCACAGGATATACTAGACCACAATAAAACTAGTAACTATACGTGACCTATCAATAAATCACAGGTGATATCAGACCACAATGAAACCAGTGACAGTTAATGACCTATTAATAAATCACGGGAGATATCAGACCACAACAAAACTAGTAACTATGCATTACTTTTCAATAAATCACAAGTGATATCAGACCACAATAAAACTAGTAACTATGCATGACCCATCAATAAATCACAGATTATATCAGACCACAATAAAACTAGTAACAATACATGTCCTATCAATAAATCACAAGTGATATCAGACCATAATAAAACCAGTAACAATACATGACCTGTCAATAAATCCCATGTGATATAAGATCACAATAAAAAGAGTAACAATACATGACCTTACAATAAATCATAGGTGATATCAGACCACAATAAAACTAGTAACAATACATTACTTATCAATAAATCACAGGAAATATAAGATCACAATAAAACTTGTAACAATACATGACCTATCAATAAATCACAGGTGATATTAGACCACAATAAAACTAGTAACAGTACATTACTTATCAATAAATTCAGGAGATATCAGACCACAATAAAACTAGTAACTATACATGACCCATCAATAAATCACAATATAACAAGTAACTATACATGACCTATTAATAAATCACAGGAGATATCAGACCACAATAAAACTAGTAACTATACATTACTTATCAATAAATCACAGGTGACATCAGACGACAAAAAAACTAGTGACAGTTCATGACCCATCAATAAATTGCAAAAGATATCAAATCACAATAAAACTAGTAACTATACATGACCTATCAATAAATCACAGGTGATATCAGACCACAATGAAACCAGTGACAGTTAATGACCTATTAATAAATCACAGGAGATATCAGACCACAACAAAACTAGTAACTATACATGACCCATCAATAAATCACAGATGATATCAGATCACAATAAAACTAGTTACTATACATGGCCTATAAATAAATTACAGGATATACTAAACCAGAATAAAACTAGTAACTATACATTACTTATCAATAAATCACAGGTGATATCAGACAACAATAAAACTAGTAACAATACATAACCTATCAATAAATCACAGGTGATATCAGACCAGAATAAAACTAGTAACAATACATGTCCTATCAATAAATCACAAGTGATATCAGACCATAATAAAACCACTAACAATACATGACCTGTCAATAAATCCCATGTGATATAAGATCACAATAAAACGAGTAACAATACATGACCTTAAAATAAATCATAGGTGATATCAGACCACAATAAAACTTGTAACAATACATTACTTATCAATAAATCACAGGAAATATGAGATCACAATAAAACTTGTAACAATACATGACCTATCAATAAATCACAGGTGATATTAGACCACAATAAAACTAGTAACAATACATTACTTATCAATAAATCCCATGTGATATCAGACCACAATAAAACTTGTAACAATACATTACTTATCAATAAATCACAGGAAATATGAGATCACAATAAAACTTGTAACAATACATGACCTATCAATAAATCACAGGTGATATTAGACCACAATAAAACTAGTAACAATACATTACTTATCAATAAATCACAGTTGATATCAGACCACATGAAAACTAGTAACAATACATGACATCTCAATAAATCACAGGTGATATCAGACCACAATAAAACTAGTAACAATTCATAACCTATCAATAAATCACAGGTGATATCAGACCACAATAAAACTAGTAACAATACATAACCAATCAATAAACCACAGGTGATGTCAGACCACAATAAAACTAGTAACAATACATGACCTATCAATAAATCACAGGTGATATCAGACCACAATAAAACTAGTAACAATACATGACCGAACAAATCACAGGTGATATCAGACCACAATAAAACTAGTAACAATACATTACTTATCAATAAATCACAGGTGATATCAGACCACAATAAAACTAGTAACAATACATGACCTATCAATAAATCACAGGTGATATCAGACCACAATAAAACTAGTAACAATACATGACCTATCAATAAATCACAGGTGATATCAGACCACAATAAAACTAGTAACAATACATGAACTATCAATAAATCACAGGTGATATCAGACCACAATAAAACTAGTAACAATACATAACCTATCAATAAATCACAGGTGATATCAGACCACAATAAAACTAGTAACAATACAAAACCTATCAATAAACCACAGGTGATATCAGACCACAATAAAACTAGTAACAATACATGACCTATCAATAAATCACAGGTGATATCAGACCACAATAAAACTAGTAACAATACATGACCTATCAATAAATCACAGGTGATATCAGACCACAATAAAACTAGTAACAATACATTACTTATCAATAAATCACAGGAGATATCAGACCACAATAAAACTAGTAACAATACATGACCTTTAAATAAATCACAGGTGATATCAGACCACAATAAAACTAGTAACAATACATAACCTATCAATAAATCACAGGTGATATCAGACCACAATAAAACTAGTAACAATACATTACTTATCAATAAATCACAGGAGATATCACACCACAATAAAAGTAGTAACAATACATGACCTTTAAATAAATCACAGGTGATATCAGACCACAATAAAACTAGTAACAATACATAACCTATCAATAAATCACAGGTGATATCAGACCACAATAAAACTAGTAACAATACATAACCTATCAATAAATCACAGGTGATATCAGACTACAATAAAACTAGTAACTATACAGGACCCATCAATAAATCAGAGATTATATCAGACCACAATAAAAATAGTGACAGTTCATGACCCATCAATAAATCACGGGTGATATCAGACCACAATAAAACTAGTAACAATACATTATTTATCAATAAATCACAGGTGATATCAGACCACAATAAAACTAGTAACAATACATTAGTTATCAATAAATCACAGGAGATATCAGACCACAATAAAACCAGTAACTATACATGACCTATCAATAAATCACAGGATATACTAGACCACAATAAAACTAGTAACTATACATAACATATCAATAAATCACAGGATATATCAGACCACAATAAAACTAGTAAGAATACATGACCTCTCAGTAAATCACAGGTGATATCAGACCACAATAAAACTAGTAACAATACATAATTTATCAAAAAATCACAGGTGATATCAGACCACAATAAAACTAGTAACAATACATGACCTATCAATAAATCACAGGTGATATCAGACCACAATAAAACTAGTAACAATACATAACCTATGAATAAATCACAGGATATATCAGACCACAATAAAACTAGTAACAATACATGTCCTATCAATAAATCAATGTGATATCAGACCATAAAGAAACAAGTAACAATACATTACTTATGAATAAATCGCAGGAGATATCAGACCACAATATAACTAGTAACAATACATGTTCTATCAATAAATCACAGGTGATATCAGACCATAAAAAAACTAGTAACAATACATGACGTATCTATAAATCCCATGTGATATCAGATCACAATAAAACGAGTAAAAATACATGACCTATCAATAAATCACAGGTTATATCACACTACAATAAAACTAGTGACAGTTCATGACCTATCAATAAATAACAGGTAATATCAGACCATAATAAAACTTGTAACAATACATGACCTATCAATAAATCACATGTGATATCAGACCACAATAAAAGTAGTAACAATACATTACTTATCAATAAATCACATGTGATATCAGACCACAATAAAACTAGTAACAATACATTACTTATCAATAAATCACAGGTGATATCAGACCACAATAAAACTAGTAACAATACATGAACTTCCTTACCCTGAACTTCAAGAAAAGTAAGCTGTCGTAGTCCAATACCGATACGGTTCGTTGCTTGACACAGTAAATAACCCTCATCTGATTCCTGAACGTTTCGGAAAAGCAGTGTACCGTTTCCAAAGATTTGCACTCGGGAGTTCGAGTATAAATAAACAAAATCTCCTGGATTTTCTCCTGGAAGACATGAAAGTATCACAACATGACTGATTTTTTGTCTCCTATCTTAGCTTACATTTTAATCAGAGTAATGTCTTTCTGATCTGTACATCAAATACGATTACAGTCTCATACGGAAACTCGACTATTATACAGTTTCAAGTACTTCACGATGGGAGTTATATTGTAATAACTACTGGATAAAAAATCATGTGACGTTCTAAGAACAAAAATATATATATTTATGTTGAAGTATATTGTTTACCATAGATGTAAATTCACAGAAGACCAGTGTTACACATGCACATACATTGAATGTATACTCATGTTACATAAGCTTTTTACACACGTTACACAAGTTTTCACGTCCATCATATACACATATTACATGAACACATACATATGTTATAGAAGTTTAGGAGCTGTCTGCACATGTTGCATAAGTTTACATGATATATACACGTTATACAAGTTCACATCATATGTACACGTTACACAATTTTGAGAGTTCACGGTAAACATATTATACAAATATACATATTTACTGTGTTGAGGTGTTACATAAGTTCACTTATTGACTCTGTACGGGTGTTACACAAGTTCTTTTATTCACTCTGTACGGTTGTTACACATGTTTACATATTTACAGTGAGTAACGTTTGATTAAAAACCTTCTTTGTCTAGTTTATTGGTTTTAGTTACGTTAAATAAAGTTACAGAAAACTGTTTTTGCGGTGTTTTATAAACTTTTCCAAGCCAGTGACGCACGGTCGTAATTAATTACACTTTCCACAAGACATTACAGTTAGGCCTATTACATGTTAAACACTTTGTACCGAGTTCGACTTTCTCTTTACATAAATTATAACGAAACTACAAATCTCATTATTACTTTACCTTTGGATTTTAAATAAAGTTAGAGAAAACTGTTTTTGCGGTGTTTTATAAACATTTCCAAGCCAGTGACGCACGGTCGTAATTAATTACACTTTCCACAAGACATTACAGTTAGGCCTATTACATGTTAAACACTTTGTACCGAGTTCGACTTTCTCTTTACATAAATTATAACGAAACTACAAATCTCATTATTACTTTACCTTTGGATTTTAAATAAAGTTACAGAAAACTGTTTTTGCGGTGTTTTATAAACATTCCCAAGCCAGTGACGCACGGTCGTAATTAATTACACTTTCCACAAGACATTACAGTTAGGCCTATTACATGTTAAACACTTTGTACCGAGTTCGACTTTCTCTTTACATAAATTATAACGAAACTACAAATCTCATTATTACTTTACCTTTGGATTTTCTCCATGTTATCACGGGTCGCGGCGAACCACTAGCTGAGCAGTCTAAATAAATGTCTCGACCTTCGACCGCTGATTTGTTAGTGGGAGAAATAATCCACCTAGGTGGCACTGAGCATGAGGAAACAGAATTTACTTTATTTATTATTTCATGAATATTTCAAGTAATGTAAAAAATATTGGTACCAAAACGTACGGTTGTCTTATAGAAAATGTTCATGGTGAAAATAAACAAATAATTTTCTCATGCTGTTTTTATTTTTTAAGCGCAATGTTACACAATGAGCTATTTGTGCACTGGTATTATGGAATTTCATGTTTAAAGTCCGTAGACTTAACATGTATTTTTGCGGTGATTTAAGCATTTTTAATCACCAAATACAACTAGTATTTGTTTATATTTTTACCGCTTGATGGCGATCAGTATCGTTGAAGATGAGGGGCTGAATTTCTACTTTATATCTGGTGCACTGACGTATTTATTATCAGTATTAATACATTTTGTAATTAAAAAATACATTTACTGTGTTTTATTCTGAAAAACGTGAACTAAAAACTAAGCCTGTTGATAAATAGGTAAAACAATAAAATATGTGAGTATAAAAAATGTTTTAATAGATAGCTTCCTGGTGGCTAGGCTGTAACTTTGAAAGTTTATAGCTTAAGAAGTGGACTTCGATATTTATAGTAGACATATCACAAACAGCCCATTATTTATCTTAACATCAAATGACAGACATAAGTTTTGGAATCACTAAACATATTTGTAGTGAAACACAAACGGACTGTCTGTGCTATGTCCAACACGGATATCGAAACGTGGTCTATAGCGTTGTAAGTCCGCAGACATTCCGCTGTGCCACTAGAGGGGGCAGAGGTACGGGGGAAAAAAAAATGCATGTTGTATATCTACCCAACGTTTACATTTCAACATTTCTTGAACAATAAGCATCAAACTTGGTGCAGTGACACAGGATAGCATGAAGATAGTCATGAGAGGGTTAGACCCCCACCAAATTTCATATTGAGAGACTTCTTGAAAACAGTAGGTCTTTTTTTCAATATTGGCACATTTATGTATTTTGTTGCACTTTTAATGTTTATTATCTCAATAAAAAATAGAAGCACATTTTTCCTATCATTTGCTAGTAAGTGATAAGATAAAACAATCTGGTGGCAAAGCTACACGAGAGCTGTGGACGAGCGACATCCCTAATTTAGCAGTATAAGACTAGAGGGAAGGCAGCTGGTCATCACCACCCACCGCCAACTCTTGGACTACTCTTTTACTTATGAATAGTGGGATTGACCGTAACGTAATGATAACGCCCCCACGGCTGAAAGGTGAGTATGTTTGGTGTGACAGGGTTTCGAACCCGCGCCCCTCGAGTTACGAGTCGAACGCCTTGACCCACCTGGCCATGCCGGGCCTGAAAATAAGTAAAACTATTATAAATATTAGCGCCAGTGTAATAATGCGTTACAAAAACGTGCCGAAACTAGTGTTAAATAGATCAACATAAGATGAACAACTGACGCACCAATTTAATTCCACGGGTTAGCTTGCACCCGAGATGTTCAGAGACTCAGTTAGTCTGTACAGAAATGTAGGTACAGAAAGAAATACCACAAACCATTGACAATCAGCTCTGTGGTCCTGTTAACAGAGGCTGCACTGTTGGAGGCAATGCGTGTACTTCCCATTGTCTCTTGCGGTCACGTGCTTGAAAACAACCACTGAATATTCCTGAGAGTTATCTACATTCACGTGACCTTTGGTCATCAGTATTTCTCCGTCCTTCACCCAGTGTATTTTTATGGGGGGCTCTCCTTCAGCCACACTGCAGTAGAGCCGAGCCGTCATTCCTTCTGTTACGGTAACTTTATCAGGAAAAAAGTTGTCATCTATTACTGGAGCCACTGGGAAAAACAGATCAAAAATAATTGTCAAATGAAAACAGGCGTTTTGTTAATGGACTTACAACAACCAACTGTCAGACGTTTCGTGTAATAAACAAATAAAAAATGTCTGTAAATCTCCGAGTTTTCAGTATTAATATAAAAATTGTTTGATTAAATAATTGAGACGTAAGATTGCTGAATAAAACATGAAGTTCTAGCAGTACTCTCGTATACAGTGAGTTCTAGCAGTACTCTCGTATACAGTGAGTGGTAATCCCTGTTTGATGGACTTATTGCACAATATGATTCATCTCTTTGCAAAATAATTTATTTTAGAATTCCGCTTAATAATAGTTGAAGTCACTTGGCGTCACTGATATTCGTGAAACTACTTCAATAATAAGGAAGAAAATAAAAACAACATGAACTGAAGCAAAATAACAAGTTTTAAAACTAAGTAGAGAAAAGAGGAAACTACATTATCTTCTCCGACTAAAACATAAGTTTAACATTCGGTTCTTTTATTTACTTCTGTATGATGTCTAATAACTTAAGAAAACTTTGATTTCTTACCAAAAGAAAAACTAATGAAGTAGTTACTATTGATTGTTGACTATCAGTGTGAACTAATTAAGTAGTTTCTATTGACTGTTGGCTATCAGTGTGAACTAATCAAGTAGTTTCTATTGACTGTTGACTATCAGTGTGAACTAATCAAGTAGTTACTATTGATTGTTGACTATCGGTGTGAACTAATCAAGTAGTTTCTATTGACTGTTGACTATCAGTGTGAACTAATCAAGTAGTTACTATTGATTGTTGACTATCGGTGTGAACTAATCAAGTAGTTACTATTGATTGTTGGCTATCAGTGTGAACTAATGAAGTAGTTTCTATTGATTGTTGGCTATCAGTGTGAACTAATGAAGTAGTTTCTATTGAGTGTTGGCTATCAGTGTGAACTAATCAAGTAGTTTCTATTGATTGTTGGCTATCAGTGTGAACTAATGAAGTAGTTTCTATTGACTGTTGGCTATCAGTGTGAACTAATTAAGTAGTGTCTATTGACTGTTGACTATCAGTGTGAACTAATCAAGTAGTTACTATTGATTGTTGGCTATCAGTGTGAACTAATTAAGTAGTTTCTATTGACTATTGGCTATCAATGTGAACTAATGAAGTAGTTTCTATTGACTGTTGGCTATCAGTGTGAACTAATTAAGTAGTTTTTATTGACTGTTGGCTATCAGTGTGAACTAATTAAGAAGTTTCTATTAACTGTTGGCTAACAGTGTGAACTAATGAAGTAGTTTCTATTGACTATTGGCTATCAATGTGAACTAATCAAGTAGTTTCTATTGATTGTTGGCTATCAGTGTGAACTAATCAAGTAGTAACTATTGATTGTTGGCTATCAGTGTGAACTAATGAAGTAGTTTCTATTGAGTGTTGGCTATCAGTGTGAACTAATGAAGTAGTTTCTATTGAGTGTTGGCTATCAGTGTGAACTAATCAAGTAGTTTCTATTGATTGTTGGCTATCAGTGTGAACTAATGAAGTAGTTTCTATTGACTGTTGGCTATCAGTGTGAACTAATCAAGTAGTTTCTATTGACTGTTGACTATCAGTGTGAACTAATTAAGTAGTTTCTATTGACTTTTGGCTATCAGTGTGAACTAATCAAGTAGTTTCTATTGACTGTTGACTATCAGTGTGAACTAATCAAGTAGTTACTATTGATTGTTGACTATCGGTGTGAACTAATCAAGTAGTTTCTATTGACTGTTGACTATCAGTGTGAACTAATCAAGTAGTTACTATTGATTGTTGGCTATCAGTGTGAACTAATGAAGTAGTTTCTATTGAGTGTTGGCTATCAGTGTGAACTAATCAAGTAGTTTCTATTGATTGTTGGCTATCAGTGTGAACTAATGAAGTAGTTTCTATTGACTGTTGGCTATCAGTGTGAACTAATTAAGTAGTTTCTATTGACTGTTGACTATCAGTGTGAACTAATCAAGTAGTTACTATTGATTGTTGGCTATCAGTGTGAATTAATTAAGTAGTTTCTATTGACTGTTGGCTATCAATGTGAACTAATGAAGTAGTTTCTATTGACTGTTGACTATCAGTGTGAACTAATGAAGTAGTTTCTATTGACTGTTGGCTATAAGTGTGAACTAATTAAGTAGTTTCTATTGACTGTTGACTATCAGTGTGAACTAATCAAGTAGTTACTATTGATTGTTGACTATCAGTGTGAACTAATCAAGTAGTTTCTATTGACTGTTGACTATCAGTGTGAACTAATCAAGTAGTTACTATTGATTGTTGACTATCGGTGTGAACTAATCAAGTAGTTTCTATTGACTGTTGACTATCAGTGTGAACTAATCAAGTAGTTACTATTGATTGTTGACTATCGGTGTGAACTAATCAAGTAGTTACTATTGATTGTTGGCTATCAGTGTGAACTAATGAAGTAGTTTCTATTGATTGTTGGCTATCAGTGTGAACTAATGAAGTAGTTTCTATTGAGTGTTGGCTATCAGTGTGAACTAATCAAGTAGTTTCTATTGATTGTTGGCTATCAGTGTGAACTAATGAAGTAGTTTCTATTGACTGTTGGCTATCAGTGTGAACTAATTAAGTAGTTTCTATTGACTGTTGACTATCAGTGTGAACTAATCAAGTAGTTACTATTGATTGTTGGCTATCAGTGTGAACTAATTAAGTAGTTTCTATTGACTATTGGCTATCAATGTGAACTAATGAAGTAGTTTCTATTGACTGTTGGCTATCAGTGTGAACTAATTAAGTAGTTTTTATTGACTGTTGGCTATCAGTGTGAACTAATTAAGAAGTTTCTATTAACTGTTGGCTAACAGTGTGAACTAATGAAGTAGTTTCTATTGACTATTGGCTATCGGTGTGAACTAATCAAGTAGTTTCTATTGACTGTTGGCTATCAATGTGAACTAATCAAGTAGTTTCTATTGATTGTTGGCTACCAGTGTGAACTAATCAAGTAGTTACTATTGATTGTTGGCTATCAGTGTGAACTAATGAAGTAGTTTCTATTGAGTGTTGGCTATCAGTGTGAACTAATGAAGTAGTTTCTATTGAGTGTTGGCTATCAGTGTGAACTAATCAAGTAGTTTCTATTGATTGTTGGCTATCAGTGTGAACTAATGAAGTAGTTTCTATTGACTGTTGGCTATCAGTGTGAACTAATCAAGTAGTTTCTATTGATTGTTGGCTATCAGTGTGAACTAATCAAGTAGTTACTATTGATTGTTGGCTATCAGTGTGAACTAATGAAGTAGTTTCTATTGAGTGTTGGCTATCAGTGTGAACTAATCAAGTAGTTTCTATTGATTGTTGGCTATCAGTGTGAACTAATGAAGTAGTTTCTATTGACTGTTGGCTATCAGTGTGAACTAATCACGTAGTTTCTATTGATTGTTGGCTATCAGTGTGAACTAATGAAGTAGTTTCTATTGACTGTTGGCTATCAGTGTGAACTAATTAAGTAGTTTCTATTGACTGTTGACTATCAGTGTGAACTAATCAAGTAGTTACTATTGATTGTTGACTATCAGTGTGAACTAATCAAGTAGTTACTATTGATTGTTGGCTATCAGTGTGAACTAATTAAGTAGTTTCTATTGACTATTGGCTATCAATGTGAACTAATGAAGTAGTTTCTATTGACTGTTGGCTATCAGTGTGAACTAATTAAGTAGTTTTTATTGACTGTTGGCTATCAGTGTGAACTAATTAAGAAGTTTCTATTAACTGTTGGCTAACAGTGTGAACTAATGAAGTAGTTTCTATTGACTATTGGCTATCGGTGTGAACTAATCAAGTAGTTTCTATTGACTATTGGCTATCAATGTGAACTAATCAAGTAGTTTCTATTGATTGTTGGCTACCAGTGTGAACTAATCAAGTAGTTACTATTGATTGTTGGCTATCAGTGTGAACTAATGAAGTAGTTTCTATTGAGTGTTGGCTATCAGTGTGAACTAATGAAGTAGTTTCTATTGAGTGTTGGCTATCAGTGTGAACTAATCAAGTAGTTTCTATTGATTGTTGGCTATCAGTGTGAACTAATGAAGTAGTTTCTATTGACTGTTGGCTATCAGTGTGAACTAATCAAGTAGTTTCTATTGATTGTTGGCTATCAGTGTGAACTAATCAAGTAGTTACTATTGATTGTTGGCTATCAGTGTGAACTAATGAAGTAGTTTCTATTGAGTGTTGGCTATCAGTGTGAACTAATCAAGTAGTTTCTATTGATTGTTGGCTATCAGTGTGAACTAATGAAGTAGTTTCTATTGACTGTTGGCTATCAGTGTGAACTAATCACGTAGTTTCTATTGATTGTTGGCTATCAGTGTGAACTAATGAAGTAGTTTCTATTGACTGTTGGCTATCAGTGTGAACTAATTAAGTAGTTTCTATTGACTGTTGACTATCAGTGTGAACTAATCAAGTAGTTACTATTGATTGTTGGCTATCAGTGTGAATTAATTAAGTAGTTTCTATTGACTGTTGGCTATCAATGTGAACTAATGAAGTAGTTTCTATTGACTGTTGACTATCAGTGTGAACTAATGAAGTAGTTTCTATTGACTGTTGGCTATCAGTGTGAACTAATTAAGTAGTTTCTATTGACTGTTGACTATCAGTGTGAACTAATCAAGTAGTTACTATTGAGTGTTGGCTATCAGTGTGAACTAATTAAGTAGTTTCTATTGACTGTTGGCTATCAGTGTGAACTAATTAAGTAGTTTCTATTGACTGTTGACTATCAGTGTGAACTAATCAAGTAGTTACTATTGAGTGTTGGCTATCAGTGTGAACTAATTAAGTAGTTTCTATTGACTGTTGGCTATCAGTGTGAACTAATCAAGTAGTTTCTATTGACTGTTGACTATCAGTGTAAACTAATTAAGTAGTTTCTATTGATTGTTGACTATCAGTCTGAACTAATGAAGTAGTTACTATTGATTGTTGACTATCAGTGTGAACTAATTAAGTAGTTTCTATTGACTGTTGGCTATCAGTGTGAACTAATTAAGTAGTTTCTATTGATTGTTGGCTATCAGCGTGAACTAATTAAGTAGTTTCTATTGATTGTTGGCTATCAGTGTGAACTAATTAAGTAGTTTCTATTGACTGTTGACTATCAGTGTGAACTAATCAAGTATTTACTATTGATTGTTGACTATCGGTGTGAACTAATCAAGTAGTTTCTATTGACTGTTGACTATCAGTGTGAACTAATCAAGTAGTTTCTATTGACTGTTGACTATCAGTGTGAACTAATCAAGTAGTTACTATTGAGTGTTGGCTATCAGTGTGAACTAATTAAGTAGTTTCTATTGACTGTTGGCTATCAGTGTGAACTAATCAAGTAGTTTCTATTGACTGTTGACTATCAGTGTAAACTAATTAAGTAGCTTCTATTGATTGTTGGCTATCAGCGTGAACTAATTAAGTAGTTTCTATTGATTGTTGGCTATCAGTGTGAACTAATGAAGTAGTTTCTATTGATTGTTGGCTATCAGTGTGAACTAATTAAGTAGTTTCTATTGACTGTTGACTATCAGTGTGAACTAATCAAGTAGTTACTATTGACTGTTGGCTGTCAGTGTGAACTAATGAAGTAGTTTCCATTGATTTTTGGCTATCAGTGTGAACTAATGAAGTAGTTTCTATTGATTGTTGGCTATCAGTGTGAACTAATAAAGTAGCTTCTATTGATTGTTGGCTATCAGTGTGAACTAATTAAGTAGTTTCTATTGATTGTCGGCTATCAGTGTGAACTAATGAAGTAGCTTCTATTGATTGTTGGCTATCAGTGTGAACTAATGAAGTAGCTTCTATTGATTGTTGGCTATCAGTGTGAACTAATTAAGTAGTTTCTATTGATTGTTGGCTATCAGTGTGAACTAATGAAGTAGTTTCTATTAACTGTTGGCTGTCATTGTGAACTAATGAAGTAGTTTCTATTGATTGTTGGCTATCAGTGTGAACTAATGAAGTAGTTTCTATTGATTGTTGGCTATCAGTGTGAACTAATAAAGTAGCTTCTATTGATTGTTGGCTATCAGTGTGAACTAATTAAGTAGTTTCTATTGATTGTTGGCTATCAGTGTGAACTAATGAAGTAGTTTCTATTGATTGTTGGCTGTCAGTGTAAACTAATTAAGTAGCTACTATTGATTGCTGACCAACAGTTTGAAATAATTAAGTAGCTTTTATTCACTGCTGACCAATTAAACCCATCACTTTAGAATTCTTACTGAAACACGTTGTACTAAACTACAAACCCACTATACACTGATAAGTAAAATGATTTTCTTCTTGTGACCTACCTACCACTGAGATGAATGTTGAGCCACTGGCTATCTGACCTTCCGAATTTTGTACTGTACAGGTGTATTTCCCTTCGTCCACTTGCTTGTGGACACCACGAATAGTCAGAGTCCCGTCTTCTCCAACCTCTTCACGATGACTTAATGGAAGAAGAATTCGTCCTGTAATAAATAAACTAATGCACTTGATACTGGACACTGATACTGTTAAACTAGTGTACTTGATACTGGACACTGATACTGTTAAACTAGTGTACTTGATACTTTACACTGATACTGTCAAACTAGTGGACTTGATACTGGACACTAATACTGTTAAACTTGTGGATTTGATACTGGACACTGATACTGTCAAACTGGTGGACTTGATACTGGACACTGATAATTTCAAACTAGTGGACTTGATACTGGACACTGATACTGTCAAACTAGTGGACTTGATACTGGACACTGATACTGTTAAAGTAGTGTACTTGATACTGGACACTGATACTGTTAATCTAGTGGATTTGATACTGGACACTGATACTGTTAAACTAGTGGACTTGTTACTGGACACTGATACTGTTAAACTAGTAGACTTGATACTGGACACTGATACTGTTAAACTAGTGGACTTGATAGTGGACACTGATACTGTTAATCTAGTGGACTTGATACTGGACACTGACACTGTTAAACCAGTGGATTTGATACTGGACACTAATACTGTTAAACTAGTGGATTTGATACTGGACACTGATACTGTCAAACTAGTAAATTTGATACTGGACACTGATACTGTTAAACTAGTGGATTTGATACTGGATACTGATACTGTTAGGTTCCTACATAGATTGCTCCTTACCTGTTCTAAAGTTTAGGAATGTCTCATTATTTCTAAATATCTTGCTTTGAAAGTCAGATGACGGTTTACGTGGACACTTGTTTTAGGTATCCAGCTTATAAAAATAAACTGATTTGTTTAGACGTGAGATAATCACGTTTTTAGAATACATATAACGTTCAGAAAGGAAAAAAATTCACAACACGTGACTTCGTTATCAAAGTATGTATTGTAACAACGTACATTGTAAAACACATGACTTACCTATCCAAGTATGTATCTGTAACAACGTACATTGTAAAACACGTGACTTACATATCAAAGTATGTATGTGTAACAACGTACATTGTAAAACACATGACTTACATATCGGATTATGTATCTGTAACAACGTACATTGTAAAACACGTGACTTACATATCGGTGTATGTATCTGTAACAACGTACATTGTAAAACACGTGACTTACATATCGGAGTATGTATCTGTAACAACGTACATTGTAAAACACGTGACTTACTTATCAGAGTATGAAGCTGTGAAAAAATCTAAATGCTATCAACTATATATCAGCATTATGTAACACTAGGTAAATATAACATATAGCTAGATATACATACAACTAGAGAAATGTATCGTACTGCTAAAGAAGTGTAATATACAGCTAGAGAAATGTGAGATACAGCTGGAAAATTATAACATACAGCTTGAATATGTACCATACAGCTAGAGAAATGTGAGATACAGCTGGAAAATTATAACATACAGCTTGAATATGTACCATACAGCTAAAAAATTTAGTATACAACTAGAAAAATGTACCATAAAGCTAGAGAAATTTAGTATATAACTTGAAAAATGTACCATAAAGCTAGAGAAATGTACCATACAACTAGAAAAATGTACCATACAGCTAGAGAAATGTAGCATACAACTAGAAAAATGTACCATACAGCTAAAGAAATGTAGTATACAACTAGAAAAATGTACCATACAGCTAGAGAAATGTAGTATACAACTAGAGAAATGTACCATAAAGCTAGAGAAATGTAGTATACAACTAGAAAAATGTACCATACAGCTAGAGAAATGTAGTATATAACTTGAAAAATGTACCATAAAGCTAGAGAAATGTAGTATATAACTTGAAAAAAATGTACCATACAGCTAAAGAAATGTAGTATACAACTAGAAAATGTACCATAAAGCTAGAGAAATGTAGTATACAACTAGAGAAATGTACCATAAAGCTAGAGAAATGTAGTATACAACTAGAAAAATGTACCATAAAGCTAGAGAAATGTAGTATACAACTAGAGAAATGTACCATAAAGCTAGAGAAATGTAGTATACAACTAGAAAAATGTACCATACAGCTAGAGAAATGTAGTATACAACTAGAAAAATGTACCATACAGCTAGAGAAATGTAGTATACAACTAGAAAAATGTACCATAAAGCTAGAGAAATGTAGTATATAACTTGAAAAATGTACCATACAGCTAAAGAAATGTAGTATACAACTAGAAAAATGTACCATAAAGCTAGAGAAATGTAGTATACAACTAGAAAAATGTACCATAAAGCTAGAGAAATGTAGTATACAACTAGAAAAATGTACCATAAAGCTAGAGAAATGTAGTATACAACTAGAGAAATGTACCATACAGCTAGAGAAATGTAGTATACAACTAGAAAAATGTACCATAAAGCTAGAGAAATGTAGTATACAACTAGAAAAATGTACCATACAACTAAAGAAATGTAGTATACAACTAGAAAAATGTACCATAAAGCTAAAGAAATGTAGTATACAACTAGAAAAATGTACCATAAAGCTAGAGAAATGTAGTATATAACTTGAAAAATGTACCATACAGCTAAAGAAATGTAGTATACAACTAGAAAAATGTACCATAAAACTAGAGAAATGTAGTATACAACTAGAGAAATGTACCATAAAACTAGAGAAATGTAGTATACAACTAGAAAAATGTACCATAAAACTAGAGAAATGTAGTATACAACTAGAGAAATGTACCATACAGCTAGAGAAATGTAGTATACAGCTAGAGAAATGTACCATACAGTTAAAAAAATGTAGTATACAACTAGAAAAATGTACCATACAGCTAGAGAAATGTAGTATACAACTAGAAAAATGTACCATAAAGCTAAAGAAATGTAGTATACAACTAGAAAAATGTACCATAAAGCTAGAGAAATGTAGTATATAACTTGAAAAATGTACCATACAGCTAAAGAAATGTAGTATACAACTAGAAAAATGTACCATAAAGCTAGAGAAATGTAGTATACAACTAGAAAAATGTACCATAAAACTAGAGAAATGTAGTATACAACTAGAGAAATGTACCATAAAACTAGAGAAATGTAGTATACAACTAGAAAAATGTACCATAAAACTAGAGAAATGTAGTATACAACTAGAGAAATGTACCATACAGCTAGAGAAATGTAGTATACAGCTAGAGAAATGTACCATACAGTTAAAAAAATGTAGTATACAACTAGAAAAATGTACCATACAGCTAGAGAAATGTAGTATACAACTAGAAAAATATACCATACAGTTAGAAAAATGTAGTATACAGCTAGAGAAATGTAGTATACAGCGAGAGAAATGTACCATACAACTAAAAAAATGTACCATACAGCTAGATAAGTGTATCGTAAACAGCTTAGGAAAGCAAAGTCTATATAGCTTTCTATATAAACATTCCGTAATATTGCAAAGACACGACATAAAAAGGTAAAACAATGGAATAAAAAACGTCATAGAAACACGTTGCTATGAGCTACACTTAGAGTTTAAAAATGAAAAGTGAGTTCTACTCTGAAGCGCGTTCTCACCCCTTTCCCACGTAATTCTTTCCACTGGAAACCCTCCAAAGGGACATCTGAGCACGAGAGTATGATCTGATACCACAGTCATGTTCCACATAGGTCTGATAAATGGAGGACCATAAACGTTAAGTCTATTAGAGTGTTCAACCGAACCAACCCCATTGGAAGAAACGCATGTGTATCTTCCACCGTCTTCCACTCTCGTGTCCGTCAAATTAAGTTGGCCCACTACGCTATCCTCAACAAATAGGTGGCTACTCAGAGATATTCGGTAGGTATCATGGAGAGGCTGTTTATCCACGAACCATGCAATGTTTGGAATTGGATTAGCCGTGGCTGTGCACATTAGAGATACTGACGTACCAGGGTGTACAGTTGTTTCTGGAAAACTGGAAGCCAAGATTGGTGCAACATCTGAAATGAAATTATAAAAAGAATATTACTGACTAATATAGAAAGTTAATTGCGATTGGTAGCCCAGAGTAAAAAAACAGCTAGTTGTAGCTGTGTCTGGATAGTTATAAACTTAAATTACTGACTACTTCCATTAGGTCCTACTAACATACATTCTGATGAACGTTTCTAATTAAAGAAATGCACCACTAAAGAAAAATATAAGGTACAAAAGGCGTTATGATTAACAGCGAAAAGAAACAAGAAAATACGTTTTAGGGTTAACGGTGGAAAAAATCCTTAAGACTTTTTTTACTTTTCTGTAAAAGTACAGAAAACAAAAACACCTTAGGACTAACAACATGAGAAAATGAAAAAATACCTTAGGGTTAACATTAAAAAGAAATTAGAAAACACCTTATGATTAACAACATGAAGAAACGAGAAAACATCGTAGGACTAACAACATGAAGAAACTAGTAAAACGAACGCCTTTGGACTTACAATAAAAAGAATCAAGTAAATCGAAGCCTTAGGACTAACAGTAAATACAAACAAGAAATGTTTTAAAACTAACAGTAATAAGAAACAAGAAAACTTCTTAGGACAAACAGTAATAAGAAACAAGAAAACTCCTTAGGACTAACAGTTAGGTGAAAGAAAAAAACCTTCCTCTGGACTAACAGTTAGGAGAAAGAAGAAAACCTTCCTCTGGACTAACAGTTAGGTGAAAGAAGAAAACCTTCCTCTGGACTAACAGTTAGGAGAAAGAAGAAAACCTTCCTCTGGACTAACAGTTAGGAGAAACAAGTAAAACATTCTTAGGACTAACAGTTAGGAGAAACAAGTAAAACATTCTTAGGACTAATAATAACAAGAAACAAGTAAAACGAACGACTTGGGACCTCTTATTGTTAATTCAGATGTTCCTTGTCCGGATTCATCGTTGTTGAAGATAAAGCACTGGTACATTCCACTGTCACTTCTTACAACTGATGAAATCTTCATTACCGTCTTAGACAAATAGGAAATTCTTGAGTTTACCACTAGAGGTCGCTCATTTTTCAGCCATGTGATGGCGTTAATGGGAAAACCATTAATGGTGCAGTTGAGAACAGCTGCACCACCTATCTGAACTACTTGGACTTTAGGTATAACCATGATCTTTAATCGACCTGCAAGAAAATGCAAACATACGTTAAATATAGAGAAACAAAATTATTTATTCGATAATGCTATTTATTGGATAATGCATTCATATAATTCAACTCAATTAAAAGTGGCATATAAATCACTTTCTTAGAAAATTATCTAAGCTATCTCGTATCAAACTTAATACGTTAGATACAAATGTATATAATTGTCAGCTGGGTTTTAAAAGTGTTACTGAACGTGTAAATGTTAGTTAATTAGAGGTAGTTACATTCTCTTTTGAATAATTACATTTAATCACGTGTTTTTCAATTCTTATGCGCATGCGCCAATTTAAAAGTAATTTTTCCGAATATTTGATAAGCAGGAACCGTTTCAGTTTGTTTAACAACTTTCATTAGTCAAATAACAAATAGAACATTAACCGGATCTATTTTAATTGGATTAATTATGAATTTCATATGTTACTGATTAACCACGGTGTTTGGGTTAATTACTGACTGGTTTCAGTGCTCGTACGATTTTACTTTGAAAATGCAATAAATATTTAGAGTGAGAATTGAGAAAAAACAAATAATCCCCCTCAGTGGTATAACGGTATGTGCGTAGACTCACACCACTAAAAACTGGGTTTAGATACATATTATGGGCAGAGCACAAATAACTTTGTGCTTAATTCCAAACAGTCAAACAAAACAACATGAATGAATAGATATATATATATGTATGTCAGTGGCTTAAAGTCACTTTAATAACTTAAAAATATTTTTATATGATTCACATTCGCTTATTATTCCCATAACACATGTAATTATGTTTTGTCTATTCCAAGGAGGGTCAGCCCATAACACATGTAATTACGTTTTGTCTATTCCAAGGAGGATCAGCCCATAACACATGTAATTACGTTTTGCCTATTCCAAAGAGGGTCAGCCCATAACGCATGTAATTACGTTTTGTCTATTCCAAGGAGGGTCAGCCCATAACACATGTAATTACGTTTTGTCCATTCCAAAAAGGGTCAGCCCATAACACACGTAATTACGTTTTGTCTATTCCAAGGAGGGTCAGCCCATAACACATGTAATTACGTTTTGTCCATTCCAAAGAGGGTCAGCCCATAACACATATAATTACGTTTTGTCTATTCCAAGGAGGGTCAGCCCATAACACATGTAATTACGTTTTGTCCATTCCAAAGAGGGTCAGCCCATAACACATGTAATTACGTTTTGTCTATTCCAAGGAGGGTCAGCCCATAACACATGTAATTACGTTTTGTCCATTCCAAAGAGGGTCAGCCCATAACACATGTAATTACGTTTTGTCCATTCCAAAGAGGGTCAGCCCATAACACACGTAATTATGTTTTGTCTATTCCAAGGAGGGTCAGCCCATAACACATGTAATTACGTTTTGTCTATTCCAAGGAGGGTCAGCCCATAACACATGTAATTACGTTTTGTCTATTCCAAAGATGGTCAGCCCATAACACATGTAATTACGTTTTGTCTATTCCAAGGAGGGTCAGCCCATAACACATGTAATTACGTTTTGTCCATTCCAAAGAGGGTCAGCCCATAACACATGTAATTACGTTTTGTCCATTCCAAAGAGGGTCAGCCCTAACACAAATAATTACGTTTTGTCCATTCCAAAGAGGGTCAGCCCTAACACAGATAATTACATTGTCCATTCCAAAGAGAGTCAGCCCTAACACGGATAATTACGTTTTGTCCATTCCAAAGAGGGTCAGCCCATAACACATGTAATTACGTTTTGTCTATTCCAAGGAGGGTCAGCCCATAACACATGTAATTACGTTTTGTCCATTCCAAAGAGGGTCAGCCCATAACACACGTAATTATGTTTTGTCTATTCCAAGGAGGGTCAGCCCATAACACATGTAATTACGTTTTGTCTATTCCAAGGAGGGTCAGCCCATAACACATGTAATTACGTTTTGTCTATTCCAAAGAGGGTCAGCCCATAACACATGTAATTACGTTTTGTCTATTCCAAGGAGGGTCAGCCCATAACACATGTAATTACGTTTTGTCCATTCCAAAGAGGGTCAGCCCATAACACATGTAATTACGTTTTGTCCATTCCAAAGAGGGTCAGCCCATAACACATGTAATTACGTTTTGTCCATTCCAAAGAGGGTCAGCCCATAACACATGTAATTACGTTTTGTCCATTCGAAAGAGGGTCAGCCCATAACACATGTAATTACGTTTTGTCTATTCCAAAGAGAGTCAGCCCATAACACATGTAATTACGTTTTGTCTATTCGAAGGAGGGTCAGCCCATAACACATGTAATTACGTTTTGACCATTCCAAAGAGAGTCAGCCCATAACACATGTAATTACGTTTTGACCATTCCAAAGAGGGTCAGCCCTAACACAGATAATTCAAAGGTGACTTACTGGTTACTTTGAGAATAGTTTTTTCCCTCTTCTCTTCCACACTGTTATTGGTGATACAGACATATAACCCTTCATCATACCTCTCTGTGTCACGAATGGTCAATATACCATGGTCAGACGACACTCTCTCTGTGGCTGGCAGAGACTCAAGTTTTCCATTATACTCTTTATACCATCTGTCGAAGTTAAAGTTTCATCACTGTAGAATATAAAGGGTCTAAGATACATTTATATATGTCTGTGTGTTCGTTTAATGTCCATATCCATTAACAAAGGTTCCATAATGAACGGTTTAAGATTTCATGTATATAAAAACGGCTCGTTTGGGTTGAGAAAATTTTTTTAAGTAGAGGAGCGAACAAAGTTTCGACCTGTTTCGGTCATCGTCAGGTTCACAAAGAAAGGAAGATGTAACTGACCGGAAGCTGACCACATGTTTGAATTATTCAAAGTAACAGATGTAAGTGTTAAACCAGAACCTGTTTTAACCAGTGAACTAGACTTGACTGATTTAAGAATTATTCAAAGTAATAGATGTAAGAGTTAAACCAGAACCTGTTTTAACCAGTGAACTAGACTTGATTGATTTAAGACTTATTCAAAGTTACAGATGTAAGAGTTAAACCAGAACCTGTTTTAACCAGTGAACTAGACTTGACTGATTTAAGAATTATTCAAAGTAACAGATGTAAGTGTTAACCAGAACCTGTCTTAATCAGTGATTTCTCACAGTCTTCATAATTTCGTTAGGTAAACTATTACTGCGATAATTTCTTCAACGTATTCACTTTAAATGAATTATGATGAATTATTACTATCCAGAACTAACTTCCAGAGAAGTAAAGAAACAATTACAGTTAAACTTGAATTAACATTCTTAGATTAAATGCTTGGCTTTGCATTAAAATAAACAAAATTATTAAATATTTGATGTTATTATTTAACTTTTAATAACACAATAATAACAGTTCAGATTAAAGGTTCTATGTTGAGTATATAGATATTTAAATATGTTGAAATACATTCGCAAAGAAAAGACAATAGAACAAAGAGAGTCAGACAAAAGCAAATTGAAAACCAAAGTAAAATATTAGCTGATAATGAGCGAATAATAGTACAGGTGAATAGACAGTCATACACACAAGCAGATAAAGAGAAAAAAAAAACAGACATTTAGCTGCACAACCAATACAACGAGAAGAAATAAAGTTAAACTGACAGAGAGAAACTAGCTGGTAAGAAGACAGCCAGAAATACGTAGATAGATAGACAGCCAATCACATAGAAACAGGTAGATATAAGTAGACAGTCAGACACACAGAAATACATAGATAGATAGACAGCCAATCAAATAGAAACAGGTAGATATAAGTAAACAGCCAGAGAAACAGAAAGACATACGTAGATAGGTAGACAGCCAATCAAACAGAAACAGGTAGATATAAGTAGACAGCCAGACACACAGAAATGCATAGATAGATAGACAGCCAATCACATAAAAACAGGTAGATATAAGTAGACAGCCAGACAGCCAGAAATACGTAGATAGATAGACAGCCAATCACATAGAAACAGGTAAATATAAGTAGACAGCCAGGTTGGTAATTGGAAGTACAATCACCTTTCAATATAACGAGTGTTTTAAGATAAAAGAAATACATTTATAGTTAACATAAACGTTTCCATGTTTGACTTAATTACCTAACAGTTGGAACAGGCCAGCCTTCTGTAACACATGGTAACTCGGATTGTTGTCCCTCAAGTACTTTCACAGATGAGCATTTTAAAACAAACCTTGGGCTCGATGGTCCATGAGGCTCTAAATAAAGTAGGAAAGCTGTCTTACCTCAACCCTGATTTGTTAGAAATTCATAAAACAAAACGATACAGTTGGTTATTACAATATGTATACTGAAAACATGAGGATATCCCAAAAACCTTATAAATCCATTAAAGTTACCAGTTGAATGTGTTGATGTATAGAAAATCATTAATTTTACCAGTTGGATGTGTTGATATATAGAAATCCATTCATATTACCAGTTGAATGTGTTGATGTATAGAAATCCATTCATATTACCAGTTGAATGTGTTGATGTATAGAAATCCATTTATATTACCAGTTGGATGTGTTGATATATAGAAATCCATTCATATTACCAGTTGGATTTGTTGATATATAGAAATCCATTCATATTACCAGTTGAATGTGTTGATATATAAAAATCCATTCATATTACCAGTTGGATGTGTTGATGTATAGAAATCCATTCATATTACCAGTTGGATGTGTTGATGTATAGAAATCCATTTATATTACCAGTTGAATGTGCTGATATATAGAAATCCATTCATATTACCAGATGAATGTGTTGATATATAGAAATCCATTCATATTACCAGTTGGATGTGTTCATATATAGAAATCCATTCATATTACCAGCTGGATGTGTTGATATATAGAAATCCATTCATATTACCAGTTGGATGTGTTGATGTATAGAAATCCATTCATATTACCAGTTGAATGTGTTTGTAACTAAAAACCTATTTGTATTTCCCTTTAAATATGTTCATGTCTAGAAACCCAACTCTAAAAACCGGATTTCGATACCCGTGGTGAGTAAAGCCCAAATAACTCATTTTGTTTCACTGCAACCCAATAAACTTATTCTCATTTCCTATTGAGTTGTTTCATAAAAACATTGATAACAGTTTTATAAACTGTTCCTTCTTTAATATAAGAATAGTTCATATATATTTTACTGTAAACTGCATCATTACATATCTTCCAGTTCGCGTTTATTTTAAACACATTTACAACAGAATATGATACACGAAGGGACAATAATAAAGAACTGTAACTTTTGACATAAAATAAAGTTTTCATTATAATGTTAAATTTATTCTCCAAACTTTAGAATGTTGTAATTCTTACACGTCACTGTAATATACTGTAACACTTCTGTGACTTTTTAAGATACTGGGATTCTTGTGAAACTCGACAAAGAGTTGTGACTCTTTGTAAGACACCACAACTTACGTATCACCACAACTTACGTGTGACTACTGTAACTAATGTACGTGACTCTAGCGACTTACAATACTGCGGTTCTCGTAGTTTCATAAAACATTGTGACTTCTGTGAGATACTATGACTATTGTGTGTAATATTGTAAAATGTTTATACCGAGGTATTTGTTTCTACGTCTACAATGTTTGACTAAACACAAACAAATACAACAATAGATAAGTACAGATGTTCTAACGAAAATATAGCTTTCCATTCTTGTTTTGAGCGAAAATATAAAAACACATAAGCCAAACAGATTCGTCATAATTCTAATTATATTATTGTATAAATAAAACAAAAAAAAATGAGAATAGTTGTACATCTATATATATCGATAAATTCTTTTTTTCTAAACGTTGTACGAAGCAATAACTGTTTGAACCTCCTGAAAAATATTCGTTTTATTTAAGATTTTGGGAACATAATTTCTCCTTTTTAATTACATACAGTATATTAAAATACTCATTTTAATTGCATACATTGCAGACAAGTATTTGCTAATAATAATTTATTTTCAGACCGATTGTGTTCTATTGTATTACGAGTAAAAATATAAAGCTTACAATTAAATATTTTGTTATTCATTGTGTCAAGAATAATCGGTTTTAGAGTTTTTTGCTCCTTGTCATTTCTTAGTAAATTGGCGAACACTTCAAGAGACAGTCTAATTAATTAACTAATTAAATCTAGAACTTTCACAGGAAGCAAGCAGCAAAAATATCGAAGATGAACAAAACTAGAAACCTTAGAAATAGCAAAGCAAAATGAGATGTAAATAGTGACTATAGAATTTAAGATATCAGGTGTCGTTCTGCAAAAATAACTTTATAGGATTAACAACTTTAGGTTTTAGCAGCCTGTAGAAATGTAAATACAATTATTATTTTACTAATATTTGACCTTATGTAAATAATATACGACATAAAAAAAAACTGTGCCAGTCATGTGATTATTAGAATGCGTGACTCACAGCTGTCAAAGCAACTTGATGTAGTCCTAGCATGGTTTGACAATAGTGGTTTTTGATACCTTGAATATGTTGAAGGTCATAAGTTAATCTCCTAGATTTTTAAATATTTATAAACAATACGAGTATTAGCTTTAATAGCTTAATGTTGTTGTGAAACCTTCTATTTATATGCAAATTAAAATTATCTTAACGCACAGACATCGCTGGCTTTAACAACTCCATTTATAATGTACCTTGTATTGTGAGCTTCCCATAGGTGGCGCTAGTAGCGATGTATCCGGTCAGTCTGTGCTTGGCTTTACACATGTAGGTGTATTGTGTGTTATCATTTACCACATTATATACAAGCATTTCTCCTGTCTGAAGAACACGAACGTTATCTGAAATCAATAAAAGCAAACAGTATGTTTATTGATAAGTTGTTTATTTTAACATCGAATCTGAAAACAGTTCTTATTTCAAATTGTGTCGAATACTAATTATGATTTTTATTTGAATATTGTACTGAAATCTGCTAACAAAGTGCTTAATTTTATCTGTTTGCTTTCGCGCAAAGCTACACGAGGGCTATCTTCGTTAGTCGTCCCTCATTTAGCAGTGTAAGACCAGAGGAAAGGCATTTAGTCATCACCACCCACCGCCAACTCTTAGTCTACTCTTATCCGGATAAGAATTCTTTCTTGCTGTGACAACAAATCTAAAAATCTTGTGAAACGAAAAAAAAAATAATAAAAATGCTGATTCAAAAAGTCGCTATTTTTTATTAAACTAGAGACGAAATACGTTAATATAATCTAATTAACAGTAACAGTGAGTGGACTGTCTCACTTTATTTTATTTTTTATTCTATGTAGCTTCCAATCACTAATTAGTTAGAGTGAAAAGATGGATACAATGTGCGCATGCGTTCAACAAATGAGGGGTTTGATCAAAAACGAATCGCTATTTAGTTTTCTTTATTACAACTTAGGCTTTCCAATCTTTCTTTAGGATTCTGTGTTTTGTTTCAGAAAGAAAACAAAAAGGGAACCTTTGAAGAACGGGTATCGATTCAAAGCGATGTGTATATAGTTATGAAGGTTGAGAGAATCATTTGTTTTTAGTGTTAATTTAATTTAACATAATTTCGATACTCTAAAGGACACAAACTTTGAATAGTTGAGCAGCATTTCTTTCTATAGATATCCACGTATGATTCTGGTTTACTGTTTCCAATAAGAACTACTAAACACTGACGGCTCGACATGGCCAGGTGGGTTAAGGCGTTCGATTCGTAATCTGAGAGTCGCGGATTCGAATCCCCGTCGCACCAAACATGCACGCCCTTTCAGCCGTGGGGGTGTTATAATGTAACGGTCAATCTCACAATTCGTTGGTAAAAGAGTAGCCCAAGAGTTGGCGGTAGGTGATGATGACTAGCTGCCCTCCCTCTAGTCTTACATTGGTAAATTAGGGACGGTTACTGCAGATAGCTCTCATGTAGCTTCGAGCGAAATTCAAAAACAAGCAAGCAAACAAGCAAGTATCTAATTCTTAGCTATTGACAAAACCAGAGGTACATACCCGGTACCATATACCGCCACAAAGACGTTCTTTGTCTGAATTAAAATTTAAAAAATAACGAGTACGCTGTTTACGTTATCAAATCTCGAACGTTGGATCTTCAACCGTAATCCAACATTGACCACTAACTCATATCTGGAAAAATGTCTTTTTAAAAAACATCCTAATAATTCCGCCGGAACACTTGAAGATAAACGAATACTGAACACTCTTGTATTTTGGTCCGTATTCCACTGGTTGTTAGCGTAAAGACCAGTAATGTCATATAGACACTTTATCTTTAATTCCAATAGTCATAGTACAATTAAGAGTGTCAGAAATCAGAAGTCTTTCATCTAAACAGCTTTCTTCTAGCCACACGCTAGTACAGCAATAAGTCTACGAATTTACAACACTAAAATTGGGGGTTCGATTCTCTTCGGTGGGCTCAGCAGATAGCCCTATGTGGCATTGCTATAAGAAAACACATGCTTTCTTCTATATTTGTGTCTACCCGTTTCATTTTACAAGATAATATTTTGTATTCCAGGGTAAACAAGTAAAATATCCTAATGTAGATCTTTGTTATAATATAAAACATTTCTTTCACAAAACCCTCGCAAAATGATGGAAGACAAAATCCCAGTCTGTGAATATCCGTCGAATTTCAAATCGCTATCTAAGAAAACGATGACAGAACAGACAGATGATTTCTTATATAACATTTCTTTGAAAGTAACATTTATTTTTATCGTCTTAAAGGCGAACAGGATTATACTGTTACTGAGAGATGGAATTTTGTCCTGAATGAGCCACATAATCTCCAATCTTATTACCATAAACATTCAACGCATGCGCATTAAAGAAAAGGGATTAGGGCTAGTCCAATCCTTTAAGTATGAGATTCGAAAGGAAATGACTCGATAATCTCTCTGTACATGAAGTGGAACATTAAGTAACATGATTGAACATTACATGTTACAAGAGAAAAAATAAGCATGATAGTCACATGGATATTCAAACATGATATTAAATTTAGGCTTAGATAGAAAAAAAACTTGACACTAACCTACAATCATGCACCCGGAAGGACATGTGTGAACTACAATTATCAAGGTGGACTTCTTTATTTCTGGCTATGAATAAAAGGTTTCTTAAATAGAATATTAAAACTAATTGGCGCTTGAATAATAAAAATAATAAATTGATGTAGTTAAAATCTTACCACAAACATTTGTTCATCTGTCCACTTACCGTCCGAGTGGTTTTGTCTGTACACGACACCATCACTACGTGACCACGATTCTACACTTACAAACTGACGAACGACAGATGGAACGTGACACTGAAGAAGTGCAGTGTTGTCCTTAGTGGTGACCACATTATGGACCTGGGGTTTAAATTGATGTTGTATCACTAGAACGAAGAGTGAAATATGTGTAAAAACAAAGGTAAGATAAAATGAACATATAGGTAAGTACAGAAGTCAGTCTCAGATATATCCTGTGTTAGGGACAAGCTTCTGTAAAAATAACTCATCACATTACCATTCGGACGTGAACCTGTGTTAGGGACAAGCTTCTGTAAAAATAACTCATCACATTACCATTCGGACGTGAACCTGTGTTAGGAACAAGCTTCTGTAAAAATAACTCATCACATTACCATTTGGACATGAATCTGTGTTAGGGACAAGTTTCTGTGTTAATAATTGCATCACAGCGATGGTTGGACAAATTTCTGTATTAATAACGGAACTGCATTTTTTATTCTGGACAAAGTTTAATGTCACAAGAATAATGATTTTTTAAAGGATGGCCCTTGAGTACATGATCATATGTAGGAAATCAAACTCAGCGATCGCTTCATTACGACTTGGTCACGTGACAGTGAAACCAGGAAGCCCTTTAACAAGGCTCATTAACATGGAAGTGGTTCCAGAGATGACTTTAAAAAGGTTTAATAATATGGAAGTGAATCCAGGAATCACTTTATTAAAGTTTATTAGCATGGAGGTTTATTCGAGAGAATACTTTAATAAGGTTTATTAAGGTGGAAGTGTTTCCTTTGAATCATTTTCATAAGGTTTAGTAATGTGGAAGCGATTCCAAAGATCAGTTTATTCGAGTAAGAAGAGCTTCGATTGGTGACATTATGTTTAATTGTTATGTTACGATAATTTGTTAAAAGTTTTGTGTGGTAACATAAACTTAATCACAATAGAAAGACTGAAGTTGGCTGACGTTTCGTTGTACAAAAACTTTGTTCTTATAGATAGGGGGCGCTGATAGATGTTTCAATCATCTGAACACAGATGACGCTGCTTTAGCAATATTGACAATTTGGAAGATTTTTTTTCTTAAGAAACTCCGACCTAAAGAAATGACTCAACTTCCAAGTTAGCCTCTTCTGTAGTTCTAATAGCAACTTTAGCCCCGTGTTGAAAACAACATAAAATCTTACGGACCGAGTGATGGAACTTTATCGACTATGGAAACCTGTTTTCGTCTTTTATGTACGTTATTTACTATAATTATCAAGTTAATTCTGCATGGCCAGTTATTCTTCAAATTTACTACTGATCTGAATGTTGTATCCATCAGGGATTTGAAATTATGGACGTCTGTTTATCTGATGTGTTACTTCCCTACTGATGTCAGATGTAAAACTGTACTTTACAAAGTTTGTCAACATACTAGAAACTATTTTATCAGAAGCTGGTGACAGGTTTGGTTGGAAGATATGTAGGTTAGGGTTGAACTTCGACTCGGGAAAATAACTTTAATATTTGTGCGTTTGAAAATGCAACAACCAATTAACAAATGATGTCAAAAAGATCTGTCCAATTGGAAAGGGAATGCTGTCTATAGTTACAAATTTATTAAGTGTATTTTCAGGAAACGTGATAAGTGTACACGTCTGTTGTACGTAAATGATGATTTTTTTTTAGAAAATTGTTTTACCTCAAGTTTTGCCTGTGAACTGGTGATGTTGTGTCCGAGAAGGCGTAGCGTAAGATGGAACTAACTTGAATAATAAAAATATTTTGTCTGTTCTTCAGTTTGTGTGTTTTGTTTTCGTAATCTCTGGAACTTTCGAAATCGATAACTACAGTTTTTACAGTATAACTCTATTGTATCTGATAAGTTCTATGTTGCTAAATCAACATTGTAAACTGAAATGAATGGTTGATATCTCAGTGTTGAATGACATGCTGTAGAAAGGTCGTAACATGCTCGTGTTGACCCCCGTTCATGTATTTAAAGTTAATAAGAGATTTGAATTTTGCACACTGGATGGTAGGAGATGAAACTTCTATTTGTCCGTCTTTCTTCTTCAAGATTGGTCACATAAGGACTTTGTCCAGGTGAAACCATAGTTCCATTGTCTTTTTCACCGTTAAGATAAATTTTCACTGTAGGGTTACGGTCTGCTGGAAGACGGTAATTAACGTTACTGTAGAAATATCTCCTTGTTGCTGCCAGCAGTCAAGGTGCCATCAATTTTGTGTCGGTTAGTGAAACCTATGCTGATTCCACATCATGGTTCAGTATTGACTGTTGGTGAAAGGAGATGACGGTTACAATTATGTTGGTGCCAGAAATGAAGTCTGGAATACAAATTAGCACAAGATTAGCTCTTCCTGGATTTCTACGTGCGTTTCGTTTTTCAGATAAGACTGTATATTTGTTTTGAAATTCGCACAAAGCTACATGAGGCTTATCTGCGCTATCCGTCCTTAAGTTAGCAGTGAAGGACAAGAGGGAAGGGAGCTAGTCGTCACCACCAACCGCCAACTCGTGGTATACTCTTTACCAACGAAGAGAGGAATTGACTGTCACATTATAACGCCCCCACGGCTAAAAGAACGAGCATTCGGCGATAGTTTCAAATCCGGGGAGCGCGGATTGGAAGTCGAACGCCCTAACCACCAGGCCATGTCAGGTCTTTAGGACAAGAGAATATTAACATGTTTGTTACACATGATTACTTGATTGGGACAAGAGAATATTAACATGTTTGTTACCCATGATTACTTGAAGTAAACAGTTCAAGGTTTTTATTTAACACAAACAGCAAAAGTGCGATACAAAGTTTAGCTGTCGATTATTAAACATTGATAACTGTTTATAAGGCTAAGCCAGTCATCAGTGTTGAAACTGTTTATAAGGCTACGTCAGTTATCAGTGTTGAAACTGTTGATAAGGCTAAGCCAGTCATCAGTGTTGAAACTGTTTATAAGGCTAAGCCAGTCATCAGTGTTGAAACTGTTTATAAGGCTACGTCAGTTATCAGTGTTGAAACTGTTTATAAGGCTATGCCAGTTATCAGTGATGAAACTGTTGATAAGGCTACGCCAGTTATCAGTGTTGAAACTGTTGATAAGGCTACGTCAGTTATCAGTGTTGAAACTGTTTATAAGGATACGTCAGTTATCAGTGTTGAAACTGTTGATAAGGCTACGCCAGTTATCAGTGTTGAAACTGTTTATAAGGCTACGCTAGTTATCAGTGTTGAAACTGTTTTTAAGGCTACGTCAGTTATCAGTGTTGAAACTGTATATAAGGCTACGCCAGTTATCAGTGTTGAAACTGTATATAAGGCTACGTCAGTTATCAGTGTTGAAACTGTTGATAAGGCTACGCCAGTTATCAGTGTTGAAACTGTATATAAGGCTACGTCAGTTATCAGTGTTGAAACTGTTTATAAGGCTACGCCAGTTATCAGTGTTGAAACTGTTTATAAGGCTACGCCAGTTTTCAGTGTTGAAACTGTTTATAAGGCTACGCTAGTTATCAGTGTTGAAACTGTTTATAAGGCTACGTCAGTTATCAGTGTTGAAACTGTTTTTAAGGCTACGTCAGTTATCAGTGTTGAAACTGTTGATAAGGCTACGCCAGTTATCAGTGTTGAAACTGTTTATAAGGCTACGTCAGTTATCAGTGTTGAAACTGTTTATAAGGCTACGTCAGTTATCAGTGTTGAAACTGTTGATAAGGCTACGCCAGTTATCAGTGTTGAAACTGTATATAAGGCTATGCCAGTTATCAGTGATGAAACTGTTGATAAGGCTACGCCAGTTATCAGTGTTGAAACTGTTTATAAGGCTACGCTAGTTATCAGTGTTGAAACTGTTGATAAGGCTGCGTCAGTTATCAGTGTTGAAACTGTTGATAAGGCTACGCCAGTTATCAGTGTTGAAACTGTTTATAAGGCTACGTCAGTTATCAGTGTTGAAACTGTTTATAAGGCTACACCAGTTATCAGTGTTGAAACTGTTGATAAGGCTACGCCAGTCATCAATGTTGAAACTGTTGATAAGGCTACGTCAGTTATCGGTATTAAAACTGTTTATAAGGCTACGTCAGTTATCAGTGTTAAACCTAAATTTTAAATTAATTTGTTTTAAAATTAATTTGTAATTTTTGTCTTGAAAGAGCTTGTTAAAGTTGCATGACTTAAGTTAATAAGATGTGAAATTTTTTGTTATAAAATGAGTAAATTTACACTTGAAACAAACATTACCGAGTGAGCTAGAGAAACACATGACAACAAAACAAATGAAAATCACTCAGTTTGAACTTTCGTAACTTCCAAACACATTTCTGTAGATTAACTGGGAAAGAGATGAGGTGCGTCTTCTGTATAAAGTAATATACAGAATCCAAGTAACATCAAGATATTAATGTGTGCAAATAGTCAGGTCATCTGAATAAAAATAAATTAGTTTCAGCGAATCTGGATCCAAATTACTAAAACTGTGTAAGTAAAACAAAACATTACGGTCAACATATGTGTTTTACGATATTCGTGTTAGAGTTGTGTCTTCATATTGTTTCGAGAGAGACCATTAGAATGGATTGTTAAGTCGATCCATCTATATATCTATCTATATATGTGGCGAAATGGATGCTTGTTTACACCCTAACTTCTTCAGGCCTATTGGTTTAATTTCGGAAGTTTGTGTTGTTCTAGAATGAAGTTGGGTTTTTTTTTTTTTTTACATGCTGGTTTCGTTGTCAGTTCCATAATAAATATTTCTAGTAATTTATAAACACTAAATGTGTATATGTGTAAACTATCACTATATGATGTCTTAATGTCAGTTCCATAATAAATATTTCTAGTAATTTATAAACACTAAATGTGTATATGTGTAAACTATCACCATGTGATGTCTTAATGTCAGTTCCATAATAAATATTTCTAGTAATTTATAAACACTAAATGTGTATATGTGTAAACTATCACCATGTGATGTCTTAATGTCAGTTCCATAATAAATATTTCTAGTAATTTATAAACACTAAATGTGTATATGTGTAAACTATCACCATGTGATGTCTTAATGTCAGTTCCATTATAAATATTTCTAGTTATTTATAAACACTAAATGTGTATATATGTAAACTATCACTATATTGTGTCTTAATGTCAGTTCCATTATAAATATTTCTAGTAATTTATAAACACTAAATGTGTATACATGTAAACTATCACTATATAATGTCTTAATGTCAGTTCCATTATAAATATTTCTAGTAATTTATAAACACTAAATGTGTATATATGTAAACTATCACCATGTGATGTCTTAATGTCAGTTCCATTATAAATATTTCTAGTAATTTATAAACACTAAATGTGTATATATGTAAACTATCACTATGTTGTGTCTTAATGTCAGTTCCATTATAAATATTTCTAGTAATTTATAAACACTAAATGTGTATACATGTAAACTATCACCATGTGATGTCTTAATGTCAGTTCCATTATAAATATTTCTAGTTATTTATAAACACTAAATGTGTATACATGTAAACTATCACTATATTGTGTCTTAATGTCAGTTCCATTATAAATATTTCTAGTAATTTATAAACACTAAATGTGTATACATGTAAACTATCACCATGTGATGTCTTAATGTCAGTTCCATTATAAATATTTCTAGTAATTTATAAACACTAAATGTGTATATATGTAAACTATCACTATATTGTGTCTTAATGTCAGTTCCATTATAAATATTTCTAGTAATTTATAAACACTAAATGTGTATACATGTAAACTATCACCATGTGATGTCTTAATGTCAGTTCCATTATAAATATTTCTAGTAATTTATAAACACTAAATGTGTATACATGTAAACTATCACCATGTGATGTCTTAATGTCAGTTCCATTATAAATATTTCTAGTAATTTATAAACACTAAATGTGTATATATGTAAACTATCACTATATTGTGTCTTAATGTCAGTTCCATTATAAATATTTCTAGTAATTTATAAACACTAAATGTGTATACATGTAAACTATCACCATGTGATGTCTTAATGTCAGTTCCATTATAAATATTTCTAGTAATTTATAAACACTAAATGTGTATACATGTAAACTATCACCATGTGATGTCTTAATGTCAGTTCCATTATAAATATTTCTAGTAATTTATAAACACTAAATGTGTATATATGTAAACTATCACTATATTGTGTCTTAATGTCAGTTCCATTATAAATATTTCTAGTAATTTATAAACACTAAATGTGTATACATGTAAACTATCACCATGTGATGTCTTAATGTCAGTTCCATTATAAATATTTCTAGTAATTTATAAACACTAAATGTGTATATATGTAAACTATCACTATATTGCGTCTTAATCCATTATAAATATTTCTGTTAAGGTATAAACATTATAATTTTTATTTGAGTGGATGAAATATTACGCTTACTGTTTATATTCCTCAACTGTTGTGACTCTGTTGAAAACCTTACAGTAAATGTTTAAATATTGTGTTTATTGTTGCACTGATTGTTTAACTTCAAACATTATTGTGAGCGAAGAAACATCATTGTTACCTGCCTGTTTAAGTTCGCTGATAATTGTAACTTGGTCCGAAACGTTATCTAGGAAACGTTGTTCGACATAACGTCTGTCTTTAGCTATATAACTCAGACAATCGACTTATTGCAGAATAATTATATAATTAAGATATAAATCACGTCTTTTCGCTGTTCTTTGTCTTCCAGTGGATTATTGTTTTTATTTGTTACGTGGAAATTATCTCACTTTCATTACAATTACTTTTAGATATATTATATACATATATATAAAGGTGTTTACACTTTGACGGCGCTCGAGTGACCAGACGTAAGTATCAGTACTTGTAAAGCTAAACCATGGGTTTCTATACGCGCGGTGGGCACATCACAGATAGCCTATTGTATGGCTTTGTACTGAGGGTAGACAAACAAAAGAGAACTTGAGATCACAATAATATATATATATATTCGTTGTTATGGTTTTTTACTTTCATGTGCATTGAAGGAATGTTCATTTTACTTGTTATTTATTGAGTCTGAAACCGATGTCTCGTTTTATAATTTAAAAGAAATATATTTTACAACCTAACTCTGTTTAATATATTAAAAGTTGGCTTGGATTTAAAGAGGTTTATTGAAGTTTTAAGGATAATGAAATAACCACGAGAAGCAGAACGGACTTGTACCATCATTAAGGTGAAGCTTCTAATTTCCACTTTACACGATTATTAAACGAGGGCTAGGCTGGTTGTAACTGTAATGGATTGTACGCTGCACGTACAGCGGTCAGGTAACGATAACAAATACAATTAACGTGGAAACAAAATAATAAATAATTAAGGCTGTACGGAAAGCACCGTACACGTGCTATCAACGCGGATTGTAGGAGATAAATCATATGCCCATCAGAAAAGTACCAGTTGATAATATTATAACTGTACAGATACTTTGTTATACATTATTGTTTGAAATGCCACTAAGCAATACGTACAATATATCGTGTGGTAAACATGTTTCTTCTTCCTGGACTTAGGTTTGAAAATATATTATCTATTGAGATATTCACAACACTATCTTTTTATCACGTGAAAATATTAGAATTGTGTAAAACTTGGTAATTTTATAAAATTATTTTACCCAACTAGTAATTTTTACCGAGTCTTGAAAGTCCACTGACCCTTAACAATTATGACGTCATGGTTTCGTTAACTTAAACTTATAAATCTGTATAATTTTTAACGTTTGGTTTTGAATTTCGCGCTAAACTACACGTAGGCTATCTGCGCTAGCCGCCCCTGATTTAGCAGTGTAAGACTAGATGGGAGGCAGCTAGGCTGTATAAACTAGGCTTACTGGTTAGGGCGCTTGACTTACAACTTGCTTGTTTCAAATCTGTTCCCAGAACATACTTGTCGTTTTAGTTGTGGAGGTATTTTAAAAGAGTAGCCCAACAGTTGGCGGATTGTGATATTGACTAGTTGCCTTTCCTCTAGTCTGTCACATTAAAATTAGGGAAATCTGGTGCGGTTAACCCTAGCGTAACTTACACGTAAGTTAGTTCTCTACCAAGTGAAATTTCCCTCGAATCAAAACCTTGATTGAATTACTTGTATCCAATTTTTCTAATATAATTACTCACCTGGCTTGTTATAATTAAAATAAACCACATTTACCCTAGAAGAACATATTATTACTAACAGTATAACCATTCAAACTATTATTCTCGTCTGGTCTGGTTTTATTTGAATTCCGCGCAAAGCTACAAGAGGGCTATCTGAGATAGCCGTCCATAATTTATCAATGTAAGACTTACAGTGAGAGTAGCTAGTCATCACCACCTACCGCCAACTCTTGGACGACTCTTTTACCAACGAATAGTGGGATTGACCGTCACATTATAACGCCCCCACAACCCTCGGATTATGAGTCGATGCCTTAACTACCTGGCCATTATACAAATTATTATTTTCACAGCGTTTCGACCGATGAATTCATCGGCCGTTGTCAGATATTATATCAAACCTTTTTTTGTTCGTCACAACCACAAAGCTATTTGGTTTATTACTAGGGTTCGAATCCATGATCCCAAATACGGGCATTATAACCATTGTTATCCATTCAAGTTGGGTACATATTAAATTACGAAATTAATATTTTATAATTTACTATAATGAAACGTTATTACGTGATTTGATTTTCAAATCATTCCTTACAAACTCAGAAGTTGATATTATAGGAATTTTTATATCATTCAATAATTACTTTAGGTTTTGACATATTATCCCGAAATTATTTGAATATGACGTTTATAGCTCAGAACTAAGCTACACGATTACTTATGTTGTGCTCACTACGGGATGCGAAACCAGAATTTCAGTTTTCACTGACCAACAATAAAAAAACCCTAAAAAAATGATTGGAATCGTAACACACCATCCGAACACTACGTAATGCTATTTCAATCGTAGAACTATGTAATAAAGCGTCTATGTCCTTCCTAACGTTAGGAACCGAACTGCGGATTTTATCTTTATAGAACTAAGTAATAAAACGTCTATGTCCTTCCTAACGTTAGGAACCGAACTGCGTATTTTAGCTTTATAGAGCTATGTAATGAAACGTCTGTGTCCTTCTTAACGTTAGGAACCGAACTACGGATTTTAACATTACAAATCTTATCTATACTGCTCTACAGATTTGAACATGACACTTGAAGTGCAGATTAGACAGCTAAACACACCAGATAGTTATAACCTGTACAAATAGATAAACAATACACCTAGGATTTCAGAAGTTGGCGGCTCTTCCATCGGTATCAACTAACAAGAAAGCAGTTTGAAAAACACGTGAAACGAGGCGCGAAATTTCGAGAGAGACGTTGTTATGGTAACACTGTTCTGTAGAAAGACTGTTCCTAACAATCAAAAGCGAAACTTCGTGTCTCCCTAATGTAATAATCTAATTTCCCGAGGGGAAGAGAGCTGGTTTACAACACACAGAAGACACGAGTACGAAAAGCTTCATTAAACCAAACTAAAGAAGGAAAATCTAATTATTTCTCATGTAGGAGGATAGAAACTAGTAATTAAACATAGTCGTTATAATGTGGAAGTAAGGCTGCCAGCAGCCACGTGAACCTAGGAATAGAGAGTTCCTCAGATGTTCTTTCACATGCTGTTATAAAGAGTAAACATGTTAAAAACTAATTTTATTCTACACTAACCTCACGAATAAACTATATTCACTTCTTATATGATTTTCATAAACCCCGATAGGCATGTTTCCAAACTAAGTGCAAATATACAGTAATCCAGTGTTGTAACTTTATATTATCATAACACAACATTACGTGTTCAGCTAAGTACAAATATACAGTAAACCAGTGTTGTAACTTTATATTATCATGACACAACATGAGGTGTTCAGCTAAGTACAAATATACAGTAAACCAGTGTTGTAACTTTATATTATCATGACACAACATCACGTGTTCAGCTAAGTACAAATATACAATAAACCAGTGTTGTAACTTTATATTATCATGACACAACATCACGTGTTCAGCTAAGTACAAATATACAGTAAACCAGTGTTGTAACTTTATATTATCATAACACAACATGAGGTGTTCAGCTAAGTACAAATATACAGTAAACCAGTGTTGTAACTTTATATTATTATAACACAACATGAGGTGTTCAGCTAAGTACAAATGTACAGTAAACAAGTGTTGTAACTTTATATTATCATGACACAACATGAGGTGTTCAGCTAAGTACAAATATACAGTAAACCAGTGTTGTAACTTTATATTATCATGACACAACATGAGGTGTTCAGCTAAGTACAAATATACAATAAACAAGTGCTGTAACTTTATATTATTATAACACAACATGAGGTGTTCAGCTAAGTACAAATATACAATAAACAAGTGTTGTAACTTTATATTATCATGACACAACATGAGATGTTCAGCTCAGTACAAATATACAGTAAACCAGTGTTGTAACTTTATATTATCATGAGACAACATTACGTGTTCAGCTAAGTACAAATATACAGTAAACCAGTGTTGTAACTTCTGTCTACCTATCTCACCAAGTGCGTTTTGGTATAAAGTGTTGCGAACACGGAATCCTCGACCTCTTCTTTTAACAGGTTTTTTTGTGGGTGAAAACTGAAGCCGCCTAATTTTTTGAATTATAAACAGGAATTAGCATAAAAATTATCAAGTTTTTAGCTTTCATCGCACGATACGTGAAATTCAATATAAGTAAACTAAAGAGGTGTTTGTTTTCACTGTGTAAACACCAAGACAGCAGAGAAGGAACGTGAAACGAAGTCAATATGTTCATATCGTTTTTGTTTGAGAAAGGACTTTATTGTCACACGAGTTACGATATTTTATAAGTTTTCTAAGCGACTTACGCCTTCCTAATGAAAGCGTGGATAAAAGAAATTATTTGGGTAAATAGCGTGTAAATATTTCGAATGTTTGGAAGTATTTTCTTGCTCAAACAACTTCTAAAGAAGGAAAGTAATAAATAGTTGATGTAGGCGTGGCTCTCAATAAGACTAAGGAACAGTACCAATCATCTTGTACATTAAACTCTCTGTTACACGTGTGTTGGGTCAAATGTCCGATCACCGTTCCATGATATTATAATCCCTTGAGAACTGACTGGCTATGAAATATGACAATCGTTCAAATGTCTACTCAATCTTGCACAATGGACTCTCCTGAATAGATTGTAAAGACGTACTTATTACAAGAAGAAGGTGTGTCTGTTGCAAATAAGTGGGTATCGCATGAGTCTGTAGCTGAGGCTGATATTGCTTCTCGAGGTTCGACTGACTGACTACATGTCTAGTTCCTGAAATCAGCATTTTATCAAGAAAACTATTAACGTTGACATCCTGTTTGTGTGTGTTGTTACTTATACTCACTGTGTTGTGTTTGATGTTGTAGTAGGTTGACATCCTGTTTGTGTGTGTTGTGACTTATACTCACAGTGTTGTGTTTGATGTTGTAGTAGGTTGACATCCTGTTTGTGTGTGTTATTACTTATACTCACTGTGTTGTGTTTGATGTTGTAGTAGGTTGACATCCTGTTTGTGTGTGTTATTACTTATACTCACTGTGTTGTGTTTGATGTTGTAGTAGGTTGACATCCTGTTTGTGTGTGTTGTGACTTATACTCACAGTGTTGTGTTTGATGTTGTAGTAGGTTGACATCCTGTTTGTGTGTGTTATTACTTATACTCACTGTGTTGTGTTTGATGTTGTAGTAGGTTGACATCTTGTCTGTGTGTGTTATTACTTATACTCACTGTGTTGGGTTTGATGTTGTAGTAGGTTGACATCCTGTTTGTGTGTGTTGTAGTAGGTTGACATCCTGTTTGTGTGTGTTGTTACTTATACTCACTGTGTTGTGTTTGATGTTGTAGTAGGTTGACATCCTGTTTGTGTGTGTTATTACTTATACTCACTGTGTTGTGTTTGATGTTGTAGTAGGTTGACATCCTGTTTGTGTGTGTTATTACTTATACTCACTGTGTTGTGTTTGATGTTGTAGTAGGTTGACATCCTGTTTGTGTGTGTTATTACTTATACTCACTGTGTTGTGTTTGATGTTGTAGTAGGTTGACATTATGTTTGTGTGTGTTGTTACTTATACTCACTGTGTTGTGTTTGATGTTGTAGTAGGTTGACATCCTGTTTGTGTGTGTTGTGACTTATACTCACAGTGTTGTGTTTGATGTTGTAGTAGGTTGACATCCTGTATGTGTGTGTTATTACTTATACTCACTGTGTTGTGTTTGATGTTGTAGTAGGTTGACATCCTGTTTGTGTGTGTTGTGACTTATACTCACTGTGTTGTGTTTGATGTTGTAGTAGGTTGACATCCTGTTTGTGTGTGTTATTACTTATACTCACTGTGTTGTGTTTGATGTTGTAGTAGGTTGACATCCTGTTTGTGTGTGTTGTTACTTATACTCACTGTGTTGTGTTTGATGTTGTAGTAGGTTGACATCCTGTTTGTGTGTGTTGTTACTTATACTCACTGTGTTGTGTTTGATGTTGTAGTAGGTTGACATCCTGTTTGTGTGTGTTGTGACTTATACTCACTGTGTTGTGTTTGATGTTGTAGTAGGTTGACATCCTGTTTGTGTGTGTTATTACTTATACTCACTGTGTTGTGTTTGATGTTGTAGTAGGTTGACATCCTGTTTGTGTGTGTTATTACTTATACTTAGTGTGTTGTGTTTGATGTTGTAGTAGGTTGACATCCTGTTTGTGTGTGTTGTGACTTATACCCACAGTGTTGTGTTTGATGTTGTAGTAGGTTGACATCCTGTTTGTGTGTGTTATTACTTATACTCACTGTGTTGTGTTTGATGTTGTAGTAGGTTGACATCCTGTTTGTGTGTGTTGTGACTTATACTCACAGTGTTGTGTTTGATGTTGTAGTAGGTTGACATCCTGTTTGTGTGTGTTATTACTTATACTCACTGTGTTGTGTTTGATGTTGTAGTAGGTTGACATCCTGTTTGTGTGTGTTGTGACTTATACTCACTGTGTTGTGTTTGATGTTGTAGTAGGTTGACATCCTGTTTGTGTGTGTTATTACTTATACTCAGTGTGTTGTGTTTGATGTTGTAGTAGGTTGACATCCTGTTTGTGTGTGTTATTACTTATACTCAGTGTGTTGTGTTTGATGTTGTAGTAGGTTGACATCCTGTTTGTGTGTGTTGTGACTTATACTCACTGTGTTGTGTTCGATGTTGTAGTAGGTTGACATCCTGTTTGTGTGTGTTATTACTTATACTCACTGTGTTGTGTTTGATGTTGTAGTAGGTTGACATCCTGTTTGTGTGTGTTATTACTTATACTCACTGTGTTGTGTTTGATGTTGTAGTAGGTTGACATCCTGTTTGTGTGTGTTGTGACTTATACTCACTGTGTTGTGTTTGATTTTGTAGTAGGTTGACATCCTGTTTGTGTGTGTTATTACTTATACTCACTGTGTTGTGTTTGATGTTGTAGTAGGTTGACATCCTGTTTGTGTGTGTTGTTACTTATACTCACTGTGTTGTGTTTGATGTTGTAGTAGGTTGACATCCTGTTTGTGTGTGTTGTTACTTATACTCACTGTGTTGTGTTTGATGTTGTAGTAGGTTGACATCCTGTTTGTGTGTGTTGTGACTTATACTCACTGTGTTGTGTTTGATGTTGTAGTAGGTTGACATCCTGTTTGTGTGTGTTATTACTTATACTTAGTGTGTTCTGTTTGATGTTGTAGTAGGTTGACATCCTGTTTGTGTGTGTTATTACTTATACTTAGTGTGTTGTGTTTGATGTTGTAGTAGGTTGACATCCTGTTTGTGTGTGTTGTGACTTATACTCACAGTGTTGTGTTTGATGTTGTAGTAGGTTGACATCCTGTTTGTGTGTGTTATTACTTATACTCACTGTGTTGTGTTTGATGTTGTAGTAGGTTGACATCCTGTTTGTGTGTGTTGTTACTTATACTCACTGTGTTGTGTTTGATGTTGTAGTAGGTTGACATCCTGTTTGTGTGTGTTGTTACTTATACTCACTGTGTTGTGTTTGATGTTGTAGTAGGTTGACATCCTGTTTGTGTGTGTTGTGACTTATACTCACTGTGTTGTGTTTGATTTTGTAGTAGGTTGACATCCTGTTTGTGTGTGTTATTACTTATACTCACTGTGTTGTGTTTGATGTTGTAGTAGGTTGACATCCTGTTTGTGTGTGTTGTTACTTATACTCACTGTGTTGTGTTTGATGTTGTAGTAGGTTGACATCCTGTTTGTGTGTGTTGTTACTTATACTCACTGTGTTGTGTTTGATGTTGTAGTAGGTTGACATCCTGTTTGTGTGTGTTGTGACTTATACTCACTGTGTTGTGTTTGATGTTGTAGTAGGTTGACATCCTGTTTGTGTGTGTTGTGACTTATACTCACTGTGTTGTGTTTGATGTTGTAGTAGGTTGACATCCTGTTTGTGTGTGTTATTACTTATACTCAGTGTGTTGTGTTTGATGTTGTAGTAGGTTGACATCTTGTCTGTGTGTGTTATTACTTATACTCACTGTGTTGTGTTTGATGTTGTAGTAGGTTGACATCCTGTTTGTGTGTGTTGTTACTTATACTCACTGTGTTGTGTTCGATGTTGTAGTAGGTTGACATCTTGTTTGTGTGTGTTGTTACTTATACTCACTGTGTTGTGTTTGATGTTGTAGTAGGTTGACATCCTGTTTGTGTGTGTTATTACTTATACTCAGTGTGTTGTGTTTGATGTTGTAGTAGGTTGACATCTTGTCTGTGTGTGTTGTGACTTATACTCACTGTGTTGTGTTCGATGTTGTAGTAGGTTGACATCCTGTTTGTGTGTGTTGTGAGTTATACTCACAGTGTTGTGATTGATGTTGTAGTAGGTTGACATCCTGTTTGTGTGTGTTATTACTTATACTCACTGTGTTGTGTTTGATGTTGTAGTAGGTTGACATCCTGTTTGTGTGTGTTGTGACTTATACTCACTGTGTTGTGTTTGATGTTGTAGTAGGTTGACATCCTGTTTGTGTGTGTTATTACTTATACTCACTGTGTTGTGTTTGATGTTGTAGTAGGTTGACATCCTGTTTGTGTGTGTTGTTACTTATACTCACTGTGTTGTGTTTGATGTTGTAGTAGGTTGACATCCTGTTTGTGTGTGTTGTGACTTATACTCACAGTGTTGTGTTTGATGTTGTAGTAGGTTGACATCCTGTTTGTGTGTGTTATTACTTATACTCACTGTGTTGTGTTTGATGTTGTAGTAGGTTGACATCCTGTTTGTGTGTGTTGTTACTTATACTCACTGTGTTGTGTTTGATGTTGTAGTAGGTTGACATCCTGTTTGTGTGTGTTATTACTTATACTCACTGTGTTGTGTTTGATGTTGTAGTAGGTTGACATCCTGTTTGTGTGTGTTATTACTTATACTCAGTGTGTTGTGTTTGATGTTGTAGTAGGTTGACATCCTGTTTGTGTGTGTTGTGACTTATACTCACAGTGTTGTGTTTGATGTTGTAGTAGGTTGACATCCTGTTTGTGTGTGTTATTACTTATACTCACTGTGTTGTGTTTGATGTTGTAGTAGGTTGACATCCTGTTTGTGTGTGTTGTTACTTATACTCACTGTGTTGTGTTTGATGTTGTAGTAGGTTGACATCCTGTTTGTGTGTGTTGTTACTTATACTCACTGTGTTGTGTTTGATGTTGTAGTAGGTTGACATCCTGTTTGTGTGTGTTGTGACTTATACTCACTGTGTTGTGTTTGATGTTGTAGTAGGTTGACATCCTGTTTGTGTGTGTTGTGACTTATACTCACTGTGTTGTGTTTGATGTTGTAGTAGGTTGACATCCTGTTTGTGTGTGTTATTACTTATACTCAGTGTGTTGTGTTTGATGTTGTAGTAGGTTGACATCCTGTTTGTGTGTGTTATTACTTATACTCACTGTGTTGTGTTTGATGTTGTAGTAGGTTAACATCCTGTTTGTGTGTGTTGTTACTTATACTCACGGTGTTGTGTTCGATGTTGTAGTAGGTTGACATCCTGTTTGTGTGTGTTGTTACTTATACTCACTGTGTTGTGTTTGATGTTGTAGTAGGTTGACATCCTGTTTGTGTGTGTTGTTACTTATACTCACTGTGTTGTGTTTGATGTTGTAGTAGGTTGACATCCTGTTTGTGTGTGTTATTACTTATACTCAGTGTGTTGTGTTTGATGTTGTAGTAGGTTGACATCTTGTTGTGTGTGTGTTGTTGACTTATACTCACTGTGTTGTGTTTGATGTTGTAGTAGGTTGACATCCTGTTTGTGTGTGTTGTGACTTATACTCACTGTGTTGTGTTTGATGTTGTAGTAGGTTGACATCCTGTTTGTGTGTGTTATTACTTATACTCACTGTGTTGTGTTTGATGTTGTAGTAGGTTGACATCCTGTTTGTGTGTGTTGTGACTTATACTCACTGTGTTGTGTTTGATGTTGTAGTAGGTTGACATCCTGTTTGTGTGTGTTATTACTTATACTCACTGTGTTGTGTTTGATGTTGTAGTAGGTTGACATCCTGTTTGTGTGTGTTGTTACTTATACTCACTGTGTTGTGTTTGATGTTGTAGTAGGTTGACATCCTGTTTGTGTGTGTTGTGACTTATACTCACTGTGTTGTGTTTGATGTTGTAGTAGGTTGACATCCTGTTTGTGTGTGTTATTACTTATACTCACTGTGTTGTGTTTGATGTTGTAGTAGGTTGACATCCTGTTTGTGTGTGTTGTTACTTATACTCACTGTGTTGTGTTTGATGTTGTAGTAGGTTGACATCCTGTTTGTGTGTGTTGTTACTTATACTCACTGTGTTGTGTTTGATGTTGTAGTAGGTTGACATCCTGTTTGTGTGTGTTATTACTTATACTCACTGTGTTGTGTTTGATGTTGTAGTAGGTTGACATCCTGTTTGTGTGTGTTGTTACTTATACTCACTGTGTTGTGTTTGATGTTGTAGTAGGTTGACATCCTGTTTGTGTGTGTTATTACTTATACTCACTGTGTTGTGTTTGATGTTGTAGTAGGTTGACATCCTGTTGTGTTTGTGTGTAGTGTTACTTATACCTATACTCACTGTGTTGTGTTTGATGTTGTAGTAGGTTGACATCCTGTTTGTGTGTGTTGTTACTTATACTCACTGTGTTGTGTTTGATGTTGTAGTAGGTTGACATCCTGTTTGTGTGTGTTGTTACTTATACTCACTGTGTTGTGTTTGATGTTGTAGTAGGTTGACATCCTGTTTGTGTGTGTTGTTACTTATACTCACTGTGTTGTGTTTGATGTTGTAGTAGGTTGACATCCTGTTTGTGTGTGTTGACATTACTTATACTCACTGTGTTGTGTTTGATGTTGTAGTAGGTTGACATCCTGTTTGTGTGTGTTATTACTTATACTCACTGTGTTGTGTTTGATGTTGTAGTAGGTTGACATCCTGTTTGTGTGTGTTGTTACTTATACTCACTGTGTTGTGTTTGATGTTGTAGTAGGTTGACATCCTGTTTGTGTGTGTTGTTACTTATACTCACTGTGTTGTGTTTGATGTTGTAGTAGGTTGACATCCTGTTTGTGTGTGTTGTTACTTATACTCACTGTGTTGTGTTTGATGTTGTAGTAGGTTGACATCCTGTTTGTGTGTGTTATTACTTATACTCACTGTGTTGTGTTTGATGTTGTAGTAGGTTGACATCCTGTTTGTGTGTGTTGTGACTTATACATCCACTGTGTTGTGTTTGATGTTGTAGTAGGTTGACATCCTGTTTGTGTGTGTTGTTACTTATACTCACTGTGTTGTGTTTGATGTTGTAGTAGGTTGACATCCTGTTTGTGTGTGTTGTTACTTATACTCACTGTGTTGTGTTTGATGTTGTAGTAGGTTGACATCCTGTTTGTGTGTGTTGTTACTTATACTCACTGTGTTGTGTTTGATGTTGTAGTAGGTTGACATCCTGTTTGTGTGTGTTGTTACTTATACTCACTGTGTTGTGTTTGATGTTGTAGTAGGTTGACATCCTGTTTGTGTGTGTTGTGACTTATACTCACTGTGTTGTGTTTGATGTTGTAGTAGGTTGACATCCTGTTTGTGTGTGTTGTGACTTATACTCACTGTGTTGTGTTTGATGTTGTAGTAGGTTGACATCCTGTTTGTGTGTGTTATTACTTATACTCACTGTGTTGTGTTTGATGTTGTAGTAGGTTGACATCCTGTTTGTGTGTGTTAGGTTACTTATACTCACTGTGTTGTGTTTGATGTTGTAGTAGGTTGACATCCTGTTTGTGTGTGTTGTTACTTATACCACTGTGTTGTGTTTGATGTTGTAGTAGGTTGACATCCTGTTTGTGTGTGTTGTTACTTATACTCACTGTGTTGTGTTTGATGTTGTAGTAGGTTGACATCCTGTTTGTGTGTGTTGTTACTTATACTCACTGTGTTGTGTTTGATGTTGTAGTAGGTTGACATCCTGTTTGTGTGTGTTGTTACTTATACCTCACTGTGTTGTGTTTGATGTTGTAGTAGGTTGACATCCTGTTTGTGTGTGTTGTTACTTATACTCACTGTGTTGTGTTTGATGTTGTAGTAGGTTGACATCCTGTTTGTGTGTGTTGTGACTTATACTCACTGTGTTGTGTTTGATGTTGTAGTAGGTTGACATCCTGTTTGTGTGTGTTGTTACTTATACTCACTGTGTTGTGTTTGATGTTGTAGTAGGTTGACATCACTGTGTTGTGTTTGATGTGTTGTTGACTTACTTATACTCACTGTGTTGTGTTTGATGTTGTAGTAGGTTGACATCCTGTTTGTGTGTGTTGTTACTTATACTCACTGTGTTGTGTTTGATGTTGTAGTAGGTTGACATCCTGTTTGTGTGTGTTGTTACTTATACTCACTGTGTTGTGTTTGATGTTGTAGTAGGTTGACATCCTGTTTGTGTGTGTTGTTACTTATACTCACTGTGTTGTGTTTGATGTTGTAGTAGGTTGACATCCTGTTTGTGTGTGTTGTTACTTATACTCACTGTGTTGTGTTTGATGTTGTAGTAGGTTGACATCCTGTTTGTGTGTGTTGTGACTTATACTCACTGTGTTGTGTTTGATGTTGTAGTAGGTTGACATCCTGTTTGTGTGTGTTATTACTTATACTCACTGTGTTGTGTTTGATGTTGTAGTAGGTTGACATCCTGTTTGTGTGTGTTGTGACTTATACTCACTGTGTTGTGTTTGATGTTGTAGTAGGTTGACATCCTGTTTGTGTGTGTTATTACTTATACTCACTGTGTTGTGTTTGATGTTGTAGTAGGTTGACATCCTGTTTGTGTGTGTTGTTACTTATACTCACTGTGTTGTGTTTGATGTTGTAGTAGGTTGACATCCTGTTTGTGTGTGTTGTACTGTGTTGTGTGATGTTGTAGTAGGTTGACATCCTGTTTGTGTGTGTTGTTACTTATACTCACTGTGTTGTGTTTGATGTTGTAGTAGGTTGACATCCTGTTTGTGTGTGTTGTTACTTATACTCACTGTGTTGTGTTTGATGTTGTAGTAGGTTGACATCCTGTTTGTGTGTGTTGTTACTTATACTCACTGTGTTGTGTTTGATGTTGTAGTAGGTTGACATCCTGTTTGTGTGTGTTGTTACTTATACTCACTGTGTTGTGTTTGATGTTGTAGTAGGTTGACATCCTGTTTGTGTGTGTTGTTACTTATACTCACTGTGTTGTGTTTGATGTTGTAGTAGGTTGACATCCTGTTTGTGTGTGTTGTTACTTATACTCACTGTGTTGTGTTTGATGTTGTAGTAGGTTGACATCCTGTTTGTGTGTGTTATTACTTATACTCACTGTGTTGTGTTTGATGTTGTAGTAGGTTGACATCCTGTTTGTGTGTGTTGTTACTTATACTCACTGTGTTGTGTTTGATGTTGTAGTAGGTTGACATCCTGTTTGTGTGTGTTGTTACTTATACTCACTGTGTTGTGTTTGATGTTGTAGTAGGTTGACATCCTGTTTGTGTGTGTTGTTACTTATACTCACTGTGTTGTGTTTGATGTTGTAGTAGGTTGACATCCTGTTTGTGTGTGTTGTTACTTATACTCACTGTGTTGTGTTTGATGTTGTAGTAGGTTGACATCCTGTTTGTGTGTGTTATTACTTATACTCACTGTGTTGTGTTTGATGTTGTAGTAGGTTGACATCCTGTTTGTGTGTGTTGTTACTTATACTCACTGTGTTGTGTTTGATGTTGTAGTAGGTTGACATCCTGTTTGTGTGTGTTGTTACTTATACTCACTGTGTTGTGTTTGATGTTGTAGTAGGTTGACATCCTGTTTGTGTGTGTTGTTACTTATACTCACTGTGTTGTGTTTGATGTTGTAGTAGGTTGACATCCTGTTTGTGTGTGTTGTTACTTATACTCACTGTGTTGTGTTTGATGTTGTAGTAGGTTGACATCCTGTTTGTGTGTGTTGTTACTTATACTCACTGTGTTGTGTTTGATGTTGTAGTAGGTTGACATCCTGTTTGTGTGTGTTGTTACTTATACTCACTGTGTTGTGTTTGATGTTGTAGTAGGTTGACATCCTGTTTGTGTGTGTTGTTACTTATACTCACTGTGTTGTGTTTGATGTTGTAGTAGGTGACATACTCCTGTGTTGTGTTTGATGTTGTGTGTTGACATCCTGTTTGTGTGTGTTAAGTTACTTATACTCACTGTGTTGTGTTTGATGTTGTAGTAGGTTGACATCCTGTTTGTGTGTGTTGTTACTTATACTCACTGTGTTGTGTTTGATGTTGTAGTAGGTTGACATCCTGTTTGTGTGTGTTGTTACTTATACTCACTGTGTTGTGTTTGATGTTGTGTAGTAGGTGTGACATCCTGTTGTGTGTGTGTAGTAGGTTGACACTTATACTTATACTCACTGTGTTGTGTTTGATGTTGTAGTAGGTTGACATCCTGTGTTGTGTGTGTTGTTGTTGACACTTATACTCACTGTGTTGTGTGTTTGATGTTGTAGTAGGTTGACATCCTGTTTGTGTGTGTTGTTACTTATACTCACTGTGTTGTGTTTGATGTTGTAGTAGGTTGACATCCTGTTTGTGTGTGTTATTACTTATACTCACTGTGTTGTGTTTGATGTTGTAGTAGGTTGACATCCTGTTGTGTGTGTTGTTACTTATACTCACTGTGTTGTGTTTGATGTTGTAGTAGGTTGACATCCTGTTTGTGTGTGTTGTTACTTATACTCACTGTGTTGTGTTTGATGTTGTAGTAGGTTGACATCCTGTTTGTGTGTGTTGTTACTTATACTCACTGTGTTGTGTTTGATGTTGTAGTAGGTTGACATCCCTGTTTGTGTGTGTTATTACTTATACTCACTGTGTTGTGTTTGATGTTGTAGTAGGTTGACATCCTGTTTGTGTGTGTTGTGACTTATACTCACTGTGTGTGTGACTTATACTCACTGTGTTGTGTTTGATGTTGTAGTAGGTTATCCTGTTTGTGTGTTATTACTTATACTCACTGTGTTGTGTTTGATGTTGTAGTAGGTTGACATCCTGTTTTGTGTGTTGTTACTTATACTCACTGTGTTGTGTTTGATGTTGTAGTAGGTTGACATCCTGTTTGTGTGTGTTGTTACTTATACTCACTGTGTTGTGTTTGATGTTGTAGTAGGTTGACAGGTTGTTACTTATACTCACTGTGTTGTGTTTGATGTGTGTAGTAGGTTGACATCCTGTTTGTGTGTATACTTATCACTGTGTTGTGTTTGATGTTGTAGTAGGTTGACATCCTGTTTGTGTGTGTTGTTACTTATACTCACTGTGTTGTGTTTGATGTTGTAGTAGGTTGACATCCTGTTTGTGTGTGTTGTTACTTATACTCACTGTGTTGTGTTTGATGTTGTAGTAGGTTGACATCCTGTTTGTGTGTGTTGTTACTTATACTCACTGTGTTGTGTTTGATGTTGTAGTAGGTTGACATCCTGTTTGTGTGTGTTGTTACTTATACTCACTGTGTTGTGTTTGATGTTGTAGTAGGTTGACATCCTGTTTGTGTGTGTTGTTACTTATACTCACTGTGTTGTGTTTGATGTTGTAGTAGGTTGACATCCTGTTTGTGTGTGTTGTTACTTATACTCACTGTGTTGTGTTTGATGTTTGTAGTATCCTGTTTGTGTTGACATCCTGTTGTGTGTGTGTTGTTGACACTTATACTTATCACTGTGTTGTGTTTGATGTTGTAGTAGGTTGACATCCTGTTTGTGTGTGTGTTATATACTGTGTTGTGTTTGATGTTGTAGTATACTGTTTGTGTGTGTTGTTACACTGTGTTGTGTTTGATGTTGTAGTAGGTTGACATCCTGTTTGTGTGTGTTGTTACTTATACTCACTGTGTTGTGTTTGATGTTGTAGTAGGTTGACATCCTGTTTGTGTGTGTTGTTACTTATACTGTTTGTGTGTTGTGACCACCACTGTGTTGTGTTTGATGTTGTAGTAGGTTGACAT